>NC_048299.1:99196121-99207350 GCF_013100865.1 Trachemys scripta elegans
CATATGAGGAGAGATTAAAAAGACTGGGACTTTTCAGCTTGGAAAAGAGTCATCTAAGAGGGGATATGATAGAGGTTTACAAAATCTTGACAGGTGTGGAAAAAGTGAATAAAGAAGTGTTATTTACTCCTTCATAGATCAAAAGAACCAGGGGTCACCCAATGAAATTAACAGGCAAAAGGTTTAAAACAAACAAAAGGACATACTTCTTCACACAATGCACAGTCAACTGTGGAACTTTTTGGCAGGGGATATTATGAAGGCCAAAACTACAACAGGGTTCAAAACAGAACTAGATAAGTTAATGGAGGATTGATCCATCAATGACTAATTAGCCAGGATGGGCAGGGATACAACCCCATGCTCTGAGTGTCCTTAGCCTTTGTTTACCAGACGCTGGGATTGGATGACAGGAGATGGATCCATCAATGATTGCCTGTTCTATTCATTCCCTTTGAAGCACCTGGCATTGGAAGACACGATACTGGGCTAGATGAACCATTGGTCTGACCTAGTATGGCTGTTCTTATGTAAAAATTAATTATAATATAATAATAAAATTATTTAGTATAGAAACTCCCAGGATGGCGACAATGTGAGATAACAACCTTGGCAAATAGTGCCTTCTAAAAATCTTGACCTACTAGGAAATATATATATTTATACAAGTTTCCCAAACACAAATCTAGCATTCTGGAGCAAAGTCACTAAAATATAGTCCAACAAATAAATGTTTCTTTAATGTGCCCCTCCTTTATCCCTCCACCCCATCCAACTCATAGTTGTTGTCCTTGGTCAGTGAAGACCCAAAGTTCAGAGGTGCTTTTCCGGGATTTCACCTCTGATCCTCGGGGGTGGGAGGGCAGAAGGCACTTTGCTTGTTCTTTCAGCCACCCGCTCCAGTTGCTCACTCTGGCCGCTGTTGTTCGTCATGCCACCGTTCGCTTCACCGCTCCATTGCTGATGGCCCTGCACCATTAACTACTGCTGCCACCTGCCACTGTGACCTCTGTGAGTTAGTTTCTTGAAGTTCCACCAGCTCTCAGTGATTTCAGCTCTCAGTGGGGAAACCTCACTGCTATTGCAGGCTGAGCTGTCTCTTCCACACAAACTCTGTCCCGCAGCAGGTCTAAGCACTTAGATCTGATTATCAGTGATTTCAGCTCTAGTGGTCACTTAACAAAACAAAAGACTCTCTATGAAGCCTAATCAGCTCTATCTCTAAATAGGAGAGAGGGGCAGGTCAAATGGTGCCTGTGACTCTTAGGCAGAGCCCACACCAGGAAGCAAAACACCTGTCCCCATCCCATCCCCTCTCTCTCCACTGGGATCTGGCATCCAAACCCCTTGCTTAGTGAGTGTAGTTCAGCTGAGGGTGACCAGTGCTTAATTTGTAATGAAAGAGGTGCCACAGCTCAAACTAGCTTTTTATATTCATCACTGATGTGGCAAGCCCAAAGGTCCTGGGGCTATGAACTGCTAAGCCTAGAGGTGCCGGGGCTCAGCCCTGGCACAAATTAAGCACTGAGAGTGACCCCCTCAATCAGCAAAGGCTAAGCACAATTCTGCTGCCCTTTACTCATACAATAAGGATAACAACATTTCATTACCCCCACATCAATACTAAAGAGATTTGTGACCCAACACCAGCCAAAATCACTTGGGCAACACAGCTCTGTCTGCTGGATACCTAAGCACAGTAGGTGTGTTCTTGTAAATACAGTCTGGTCCTGAAGCTTTTCCTCCCCGCCCCCTGGTTCATCACTAGGTCTCAGGGGATTTGAAATTATAAGGTTGACCAACATCACAAAAATGAATGTGGCAACATTGTCATAAAAAACAACAGCTGTGTGAGGAAGCTAGTCTTTGTTCATACTTATTCTGCTTTTTCCGGTACAAGTATTTTATCATATATTGTATGTGCTTTTAAAGTGTGTATTGTGTTTCGATTTCAATTCAAATTTCCAACCAATGACTAAATTGGCAACACTGCATGTAACTAGTTGACCACTGGGGGCATGTAGGTAAATCTCTGGGGGGAATCCCTCAGTGACTGAGTCAGGATACCTGACTCATATGTCAACCCTTCCTGGAGTAGGAGGCATGTCAAGGACATTCCCAAGGGAAGGAGATATATGGCCAGTGCAAGCCTGTGCTCTGGAAATCCCCAGCAAATGGATGGCCACTGGGCAGGCCAGAGCTGTGGGTGCTCCTCTTACCGCATTTTTTGTTGTTGAGTCATGCCAGTTTTGAGCACTATCCATACCATCTACTGACTGTATCTGAGATTCTCTAGTAGCTTCACATTGTTCTCCAATGTTGACCTTGTTGATCCTCTTCAGAGAAAAAAAACAAACAGAGATGTTATTAAATAGGGTCACAATAAGATAGCTATGGAAAATTAGATTAGCTGCACACAGACTAGGAACTATTACCTCACTGAAGCCAAAAAGCAACAACAACAATGATGCTACTGGAAATACAACTAGTGTTCTGAGCATTCCAGTTGTCATGGAGGCTATGCGGGTGTCTATGAGACCAAGTTCAGCTGTATACTCTAAACACACAGACTAGAGAAAAATGTTTGAATTGATTTCATTGTTAACATTTCCAGCATAGCTAAGAAACTGATGTGAATGATGTACAAGCTAAACTATTTAGCTATGAGTTTCAATACAAATTCATCCTCCTTTACCTTACAGTTTAGCCAGAATATGTGGCTGGAAAAGAATTTGAAGTTTTACTTAGTTTTATTTGTTTATATTTATTGAGCACCTATCCAAAGCTCTTGATAAATTGACCTATTATATAAGAACACATACAAAAGTTCGAATAGATTCATATTCATACAAACTCCTCAGCTCACCCTAAAGAAAGTCACCTCCTGCAGTACACACACACACACACACAATATCCACAAAATTCATCATCCATTGTAAATAAAGATTCTCCCTCCACAATCCCCTCCTAGATCAACCACCCACTCATGGAAGGTCTCAAAACAAAGAAATAGTTCTTGTACCAGGCCCTATAGCTCAATGAATCCAAGCTCTGGTTCACCCAAGGAGAAGGAAAGTAGTTCTAGGGTTGATAGCCCTTAACATTATGCTGTGCCATCAACCCGCTACTGTTTGATCTGAGATATGGCAGTATCCCAAAGCATTCAAAAATCCTGAGTCAAGTACTAAAAATTAGATTTTTAAAAAGTAATATATTTGGGGTTCATTTTGCTTTCTGAACCATTAGACTGCATGGGGATCAGATTTTTTAAAAATTAAAAGCAGAGATTCTCAGAAACATGACTGCGGGATATGGGACTTTTAGAAAAACACCAATTATCAAGAGACTCACGATAAAATGATAAGAGAGTTGGCAATACGTGTGCAGTCAATTCAAGAATTTCAGCTGATCACAGCAGGAATGGCTTCACGTCGAGGTGGTCACTAATGTAGTCAGGACACACACCAGGACTTATGAATGATTAGTTCATTGTTTTCATAAAATAAAATGTTAATAAATGATTTTGGACAGACAATGGTCTGCAAAGCAGGCTAAATATTTTAAAATAGCATCTTATTAGGGCACTTCAACTTTAACCAAATCTCTGTGCATCAGTTTCCCCATCTTTTGTAAAGCACTTAGAGATCTACTGATGAAAAGCACTATATAAAAACTCGATATTGTTATGGGCAACTAAGGCTTGATTTTCGGAGCTGTTCAGCACCCACAACTCCCATTTCAGCAACCATTCCTACCTCTTCTTGTTTCAAGTGAACCAGCACAGTATTAAGACACATGTATGATAATACCAAGACCAGACAAATAGTGAGTCTCTGCGTGTGACTGAAGCAGCTACAGAAAGGGTGGCTGCACACTGAACTCCACATGTGAAAATCCTCCAGTTACTCTGAACTTGGAATAAAAAAGGCTAACACAGAAAACAAATATTCTGGTAATTAATAAACAGCAGGACTCATGGCAGTATATATGTGCTTTCATAAAGCATATTTTTTAGGAAACAATGTCACCTAGTAGAAAAACCGGTGCCAGTGCTTCAGAGGGAGTAAACAGAACAGAGCTATATATTTAATATATCTCAACCAAAGCTCACTGTAAAAACGGTTACCCGTATGTATATTCAATTAAGATAAGTTTTGTTATTTGAGGATGTTTCAATAAAAGAGAAATTAGTGTTTTAATTTAAAATGCTTTAAATGTGTTAGAAATACATGAAAATTTGAAATGAAAATATTGATAACATATTGGTGGTTATCATAAAGGAATGGGAAATTTATAAAGGAGGCATACACATGACACTAAACAGTTATATAGGATAATCAAAGTCATTGTCTAAACTAGTTTTTTCTGCTATTGTAATTTAAACAGACTGATTGCTAATTGACATGAATTAACTAATATGATTGTAAATGCTAATTTAGATACTCCACAGATATTTGTTCCCTCAAAAGGGGTATGAAATATAACTCAAGAATAGCTGGGCAAATAAGTTACAGCCAGCAATTTCTTCTGTGATGTTAGTAGTCCTTTTTCCTGTTCATAAATTGTCTGTGAACAGACTGCAATTTTTAAACAATTTGTTCACTATTCAAAATATGGTGCTGTGGCACCTTTGAGACTAACAGAAGTATTGGGAGCATAAGCTTTCGTGGGTAAGAACCTCACTTCTTCAGATGCAAGACTTGCATCAAAGGTGCCACAGGACCCTCTGTTGCTTTTTACAGATTCAGACTAACACGGCTACCCCTCTAATATTCAAAATATGACGCCATGTTTTGTACAAAACGTTTCATCCAACATTTCAGCCTACAGATTGCTTTCCCCACCCTCAAGTATTCATTAAGTTATTCACTATTTGATATTTTAGTTGTGTGGCTGGTCACTTAAGTCATATGATATTGTTTGTTTCCTGACTAGAAGGCCTGACTTTTATGAACTACTACTTCTGCCCAAAACAAATTTCATTTCATTTTGTGTAGTTATTAACAAAACCTGGTTACAGGCTCACCATTTACTTTTCATGAACATTCATTATTACAAAATTTCAGTCATATTAATAGTTGCAGAAAGGAATAAACAGGAAGTAAAATTAAATCTGCAAGGTTCTCAAATGTTTACAATTTTTGTGTGTTTCCATTCATCCAGCCCTAAACCCAAGATGCACAAAAAATTACAAGACAGGACCAAGACCAGAAAATATTTTCACTCTACATGAATCTAGAAAAAAGATTCCAAGTACACATGGGTCAAATACTGCCTAGACAGACAAAAATGAACCTTTTAATTTAATCTAGGTACCCTGCAGTCGACTTTTGAATAGGTACATATACGCAAACCTTTTTTCAACTTTTCCAGGTAGGGAGAGAGTAAAAGAGCACTGGTAAGTTTCACTCACACACACACACACACACACTTTTCATCCTTTCCCCCTCATTTTCCAGCAGACACAAAAAGGTGAAAAAAACCTGAAAGTAAAAAACAAAATTCTTCCATTTTCAAACAAATGAAAATATTGATTGCTTTTGTTTTGCAATTTCCCCATGAAAACTGAACAATTTAAAAATATTGAATGAAAATTTTCTATTTGAAATATTTTGGGGGGGCGGGGGTGTGTGGAAGAGGAACACATGGGCTTTTTTTTTTTTTTTTTTTTTTTTTTTTAAACCACCTCTCGTGTGNTTTGGAAGACTATTATTTTTGCCTTTGTAGTTTGCTACTACATTGGCTAGAATCTCCATTATGAATTTACTTACCACATAGGAAAGTCCTCCAAAAGGCCTCTCTACAAATGGAGAGAGATCCAGTATTGCATTAACGTGCCTGCTGGTGATCCATCTGACTATAAAGGTAAGCATCAAATTTACTCTAAATTTGGTTTGTTTGTCGGGGGTGGAGTGTGCAGTTCCTACGGGTGGGCGTTAAGAGGTAATTTTTTTTTTTTTTTAAAAACAGCTCTAGTGTGGCTCTGGATCACTTAAGAATTCTGTGCACAAAGATCGTCAGCTGTCCACTTAAAACAGTTTTAAGTCTGTCCTGGGCTCGGGAATAACAAAGTAGGTTAACAGAGCCAAGAATCTGGCCTTTCACAGGAAACCAATTCCAAGAAAAAGGTTTTGAAATGAAAAAAAAAAAAGAAGGTCCCCGGCCCCCCCTCAGCTCCTCCCCCAAAACCCCAGGAACCTCACACTCCACTCAAGACAAACAAACCAAATTTAGAGTAAATTTGATGCTTACCTTTATAGTCAGATGGATCACCAGCAGGCAAGTTAATGCAATACTGGATCTCTCTCCATTTGTAGAGAGACCTTTTGGAGGACTTTCCTATGTGGTAAGTAAATTCATAATGGAGATTCTAGCCAATGTAGTAGCAAACTACAAAGGCAAAAATAATAGTCTTCCAAAGGCCATGTGCTGTGTGAATTGTAACCAGATATTATAACTTGCCTTTACATTAACATGTCATTATGTCCTTTAAAAAATGAAACTCAATTTTCTCAAACATTTTCCTCTTTTCTATACATTCACGTGAACTAATAAAGATCTATTGTCTATTGTCACCCTCAAACATAAGTCACATTAATATTTTAATTAATACTAGACACTTGTCTAACACAGGAACAATAAGCCTCCTAGATAAAAGACTGACTTGTGTTTTAGTCACCCAATGCACAACACAGGAGGAAAAAATTACATATTTTAAGAAGATTCTCTTATTAAAAACATCAATGATAAAAGTATCTGCTGTTTCTCCCCAGGGAGTCCTGCATTTTTCAGCTGAAGGCACTATAAACAATGTTGTCAACTATAAAACGTCAACATATGATAACTCCTGTAATGACACTGGAGACAGTTCAAGGACAATATCATCATCTTTGTATTTGTAAATACACCTCCTACATTTTGATGAGATAAGACAGGCACCATTATTTAAGGCCTGAAAGTTCTGTAACAACATCATGCTAAACTACTGAACAAAAACCAACAAACATTCAATACCTCTTTGCCCAAAATGCAGAAGATGCTGAAAACCGTATAAATTTCATAGCCAGGCTTTGGCTATACTTGGCATGTCATTTCCTCTGGCACTTCATTGACATTGAAATATAGCTGGGCTTTATCTATGAGCTCCTGACTCAAGGCTACAGAGACAGTAAAAGGGAAGCAGAGATAGAAACAAGCAAAATCCATATGTCTGTTATTTAAAAGGAAGCTGAGAATGTAACAATACAGCACAGATAAGTTACACTCATCTTTATTATCTTGAGTATATAACTTTTGGGATTCACACTGTTCCTTTATCAACAATAACCTTCACATGCTGTTTGCATTCCCTGTTTATAGCCATCTGCATCCATCTAATACCCAGTCAAACTGCTCTCTTACTCTGGTTTTAACTTTACAACCTTTTAGACATTAATCCTATACATTTCACGGTGCTCTACTCACAACTTACATTACTAAGTCTTGTGCCCGACAGTGTAATATATGGGTTTGTTGGATAAAGTACTATAATTGGAGGTTAAAACCAATATAGTACTGCCTTTTGATGGAGTATTAGCTAGGTAGCAAATGACCATAAAAAGGGAGTACAGAATGTGTGAGAGATTATTGTGGATAAGAACTCAGTAAAACCGGAAATGACTGGCTACTTACCTACAGCAACTTCTAGCATGTACATTTCACTACCTTTCAGAACAAAGGGCCTAACTATCACTGTTGGAGATGTGATATTTAACACAGAAAAGAAAAAGATGGAGACATAAAAATGGGAATGAGGTCACAAAGATCCATTTCACTCTCGTTAAAATAAAACAAAATTAACTGTGAATGGAATTACCTTTCCATTTTTTTCTTCACACATCAGTCACCCTCTCACTTAAAAACCATTTGAAATGGCATTTACCTTGTTCTATCAACATGCCACTATAGCGTAGTCCTACTTTGAAAAGTAACTATAAAACGGTATCATGGGATTCCATTGTGTATTGTATTCCCTGTGATTCCATATTGAAAAGGTACTCAGTTCACAAGGAAAAAAAGATTATTTTTCTAACTATGAGCTTTGTAAACTCAATGTGAGGTCAGAGAATCAATCCAAGCTCTTCCCTTTAAATGCATCATCAGTAGTTAGTAGGAAAATTTTTGACAAAACAAAGTTTCTTCTGAAAATGCAGATTCGTTAAGCCCGAAATGTTTCACCTGAAACATCTCTGGTCTGATGAACTTTCAGTGAATCCGAGGCAGGGCTCCCATGGTGCATCCAGTGTCTGCAGCTCTGGGGCAGACCTACCATGTGGACTGTTCCAGGGGGTAAGAGACTCTGGGGCTTCTAGGTTCTGCAGCTCTGGGGCAGTCTTCAGACTAGATCTTCTGCGACCCTGTGCATCCCACTGCTTCCAATAGGTTCACAAAGATGTAACTGATTGGCACCTCAGCACAAATTCTGTTGATGACGCATAAGGAAAAATAAAATGCAACTCACCATATTTGTCAATAAACAAAACAGATGGGACTATAAATATGTATAAATTAGATATGCTGAGTAAGAAAGTGTCATATTTATATCGTTACTTTTCCAGAGTGGAGCTATATCTTAATAAGGTACAATTTGCAGTAGATGATAACCAGGTAATTAAAATAATTAGAAGAATCTTTTCTATGCAGACTTCAATCTACTAGTGAAGTTTTATTTTGTGCAAACACAGAAGTTTAGAATTTTCAGGGCCAAATGTATTCCTCAAGTATCACCCCACTAAAGTCAATGGACTTACACCAGGGATGAATTTGACTTAGTTTTCATCAATGACTTACCTTACCATTCTGTCTTGTTGCCAATCACTAATTTGAACCCTTATACCTAAGGGCTTTAATAGGACTTCACTGACTCCAAGAGAGTTGAGTTTGGCCAACACTGACCATTTTTGAAGAGCCGACCCAAAACATTTAAAAGCCTCAGGCCACAGTATTGAGTAATATTTCACAGTAAACTATCATTTTGGCTGAGGAGTTTAACCACAGAGGGCTAGACAGTCTGTTATGAAAGCATAACAGCAACTATACTTTGGCCTCTCTTATGTTGTGTTACTGTATTATATAGTATTTTTACAGTGTAGCCCCCTATTGCGGGGTGGATACACCCTGTGGTCAGTGGGGAGCTTACGTCCCAATTGCTAGAGTCTCGTTGATGGCCTAACCCACAAAACAGGAGAGTGCAACCTACCAGGCAGAGTCCTTTTGGCTACCCTTACTTCCAGGGCAGTGTAACCTAAGTAGTCACAGTAGATTGGGCCGCCCCGTCCCCACAGAGTCTCAGACCCTCAAGCAGAGTAGAGCCTCAAATCAACAGTCTGGGGTGCACCAGCCCTCAGGTAAAGCAGAACAGCAAACAAACAGTCCAGGTTGCACAGGCCCTTGGACAGGGTTGAGCAGCAAACATTCTGGGTTGCTCAAGCCCTCAGACAGGGTGAAATAGCAAAACAAACAACCTGATTGTTTAGGCCCTCAGATAGGAGGGAGCAGCAACTCACAGACTCAACAGTCTAGTGTTCTAACTAGGGTGAACAGTAGACAACCGTAAGGTGGCCTAAGGAGGGGAGAAGCTGTCACCCTGGTGTGGGGTTGGCAGCAGGAGGTAGGATGACCTGGGCCCGCCCATTCCACTGGGTCCCAGTCCAGGGCCCTAACAGTGGCAAGGGGTCCCACCACTGGGTCAGCAGAGATTCCATCGAAACATGCTGACAAGTCAACCAGACTAGTATCTATTTCTCTTGGGCTACTTCCTACCTGGTCTTCCAGTACAGCAGTCCAAGGGTCTCTGGGGTTGTCTGCTGGTGAAGTCCGCAGTGACTCAGTTCCTTCTCAGGTCTCCGCCAGCTGTACAATGTCTGCCTGGGGTTCGGTGTGACTGGCCTCTGTGAATTGGGGCTTCCGCAGCTCCATGGAGGGAGCTTGCAATATGCGTCAATCCTTCTTGGCTCGCAATATACGTCCTGAGCTGGGCTGCTCCGCTTTATACCTGTCTCCAATCTGAGCATGACCAGCAGGGACAGAGGCATGGCTTTCTCAGCCTGCAATCCACAGTTAACCCCTGTGGGGCTAGTATGGGGTAGATACATCCCACCACCACCACCACGCTCCCATGTATGCTAAGGGAAAAGTGATCCAATTGCTGAGAACCAAAAGTGTGAATTTCCTGACTTTAATGCCAGATAAGTGTTGAGATTTTAAATACATGAATGCAATTTTTGCACTCACTTTCCTTAGTTATATAGAAAAAGTAAGAGTATAATGTGACAATAGTAGAGAATTACAGAAAGAGCTGCTTTCTCCTAACACAGAAACAAGGAACTGATTAGAAGTAAGAAAACAATCTCATCCCTAAAGTTATACACTCTCTCTGATTCAATGCAAAGTTTCTGCATAGAACCTTCCTCATCCTAACCTCCTGCCTGCCACCAAACAATATACATTCTCATCAGATCTCGTGCTTAGGACACTGGGCTGGGGATCAGGGTTTTTAAACTTGTCTCTCTGTCAATGACCTGCTGTGGGATGTTGTGCAGGTCACTTCACCTCTCTGTTCCCTTTCCCACTCTTTGTCTATTTAAATTGTAGGCTCTTTAGGCAGGGACTGTCTCCCACTAAGTATACAAAAAGTGCTTAGAACAATGAGGCCCTGATCTTAGTTGGTTCCTTTAAGTCATACAAATAATAATCAGTTGTTCATTCATATTAACATGTGAAGTACAGAAAAAACAAATATTTAACGTGCACTAAAAACTCTGGCAAGATAATGGCCTCTCACTGAGACACTAGAATAGATTTTTTTAAAGCATCATTGGAATTTGGCAACATACCTGATGAAATTGTCAGTAGGCCTTTTTGACCAGTTCAGCATAATGAGATTTGCAGCAATATGGGTAGCATAGAATGAATCAATTACCTTCACTACTGCTGGCAAAACTGAAGTGCATTCCACCACCTAGAGCCATTACTGACATGGCCATGCTGTCTCTTTCAAAGACAAACCCAACCAAAGCAGTAAATAAGGAAAGAAAGTTTCCTGGGGAAGAGTTACAGCTTGCTAGTATACAGTGTTCAGTTTGCAAAGGCTCAGAGGCCTACGTCTATGAATGAACTAGATCAGAGAGACGCATGGTCCAAGGTTCTAAGGATAACTGTATTAACTTACAAAAAAAAAAAAAAAAAAAA
>NC_048299.1:99207422-99216972 GCF_013100865.1 Trachemys scripta elegans
CTGAGGGCCCCCCCACAGCAGCTCTCCCCCCAGCTCACCTCTGCTCCGCCTCTTCCCTGAGCACACTGCCCCTGCTCTAATTCTCCTCCCCTCCCAGGCTTGCGGCGCCAAACAACTGATTGGCGCCACAAGCCTGGGAAGTGGGAGAAGTGGAGCGGTGACCGCGTGCTTGGGGAGGGGGCGTAGCAGAGATGAGCTGGGGTGAGGAGCTGCCGCACAGCTCCCCGGGCCGGGGGGGTGGGGAGCTGCCCCGGGGGTGACGGGAAGCTGCCGCAGGCATCCAGCTCACCTCTGCTCCGCCTCCTCCCTGAGCACGCCACCCCCGCCAGCAATGACAATAATTGCAGGGAGTGGCCGCCGTGCTGGGAGAGGGAGTCTGAGCCACATGTGTCAGGGTACCGCCGGCAGCCCAGCCCAGGAACGCTGTAAAAAAAAAAAAAAAAAAAAAAAATTGGGGGCACTGCTTTTTGGCACCCCCAAATCTTGGTGCCCTAGGCAACCGCCTAGTTTGCCTTAATAGCAGCACCAGCCCTGAAATCAAGCACCATCAATCTACTATTATCCTCAGGAGGTTTATGACAAAGAAGACAGACAAATGGGGCTCTCATTTACACTGGTCTAAATCCTGAATTCCCCCCCTTGAAGCTAATGATGTTACTCCAGTCTTATAACAATGAAACTGAGAGCAGAATCCTTCGAAATGTGCATAGCAATAGCAGTGACAGGTTCAAAGAGAAATTCACTGAAAGATTGATTGACAATGAATATGAAGAAATAATGGGGTCATGTGCTCAAAAGGCTTAAGACAGCCCTAAACAATATTTGGTGATGTGGGTAAAAGTGTCAAGTATGGTAAGATGCCATGTTAGTAATTATCCAGAGTGGGGACAGTTGACACAACACACACTGAGGTGACAAGAAAACAACTCCAAAGTTAATACAATTATTTAAAATTAAAAAAAAAAAAAATAATAGTCTTCCACCTTTCCTTGAAGGATGAACTTCTGTAGAGATCCAAGGATGTGAATTCCACAAGTGAGGGTCTTCTTAAGAAAAAACCCTGCCTCTACCTGGTCTAGATAATAGACTAAATTCTCCAGGATGGTCTGGCTGCTATGAGCCACTCTGGTGATGCAGAACAGCTCTAATCCCAGCATAAACTGGTTTAGATTGATGAATCTGACCTCAAATCTCACAATGATCAGGCATTCAATCCTCCTCATCTCAGTTAACTGTGTGATATAATGCTAATATCCCCCCTCCACACACACACAAAATATTAGGAGTTATTAGAATCAACTTGGTTGCCTGTCTCCCTCTCCTTCCTGTATGTTGGTGTAATGCATATCAAATCTTGTCATGAAGTACAAAAGCATTGCTAGATAAACAAATGAGCATTATTTGCATTTACAGAAGCACCTGGTTATGTCTACACTGCAATAAAACACCCATGGCTGGTTCATATCAGCTGTCTCGGGCTCACACTTGAGCTTCAGGCCTATAAAATTGTAGCGTAGAATGAGCCTGAACATCTACACTGCAATTTTATACCCCTGTTGCATGTTCAGATTTAGTAAGTCATGATGACATAATTTACTAGTTGGCATTTTATTTAATTAAGACAATCAAGCAATATTTAACACAGCACTATACAAAATACAAAAAAGGGAAACATACATACCAAATCTGAGACTGGAAAAGTGAGACAGCCTATTTGAGTTCACTTCTGACCTCTTATATACTGTTCAGAATAAAGAGCAGCCTTTTCTCATGCTTGATCTTATTTTGAATCAATAAGCGATGATATTTGTAACTAAGTTATCATTACTAGAAACAGATGTGAACACAATTAGCTCTTAATGCTTACACATTAATCCATCTATTAATATTTTGCTGATACATTGGTGACAGAACCCACCTGCAATACCATATGTTGCTTATTCATTTTGTCAGTTACTAATTTTATCAATTACAGAGCATTTATGAGCCTCCCTTATCACTTACACCATTTTGTCCATGTGATGGGGTGCCTGCCCCACACTGGGCTCTAAGAGATTAATAGAGTCCTTGGGAGGCTGCACAGGAGGCAGCCAATCAGAGAGAGGCTGTGAGGAACAGCCAGTCAGGGCCCAGCTGGCCCATATAAGAAGAGCTGCACAGCAGAACAGCTTCAGTCACTTCCTGGACCTTGAGAAGAGAGGTGGACTGGCTGCCTTACCCTAGACAGAGCAGTGCTGCAGGCAGAGACCCAGGGACCTAAAGGCAGCTCCTGGTGGGCTGCAGGGATCTGCAGGCTGATGCCCTGAGGCAAGGGCAAAGAGGGTGCTGGGGGCTGTAGGGAAGTGGCCCAGGGAAAGGTACTGAGAGGCTGGAGGGGACACAGCACATAGCTATCATCTACAGGGTCCCTGGGCTGGGCCCTGGAGTAGTGGGTGGGCTTGGGTTCTGCTCCTCCCCTGCTTTGCCACTGAGGAAGTAGCCAGACAATTTGCAGCAGAAGCCACTGAGGGAAGTGGCTGGACAGCAAACTGTGATACTGTGCCACAGAAGGGGGAAGTACAGAGTGTGGCACAGCCGGAGGACTGTCACAAAGGAGATGCTGCAGTCCAGGGAGTGATGTAGGTCCCTGGAGCAGAAGTGATGATGGTGAGATGCTACCAGAAAAGGGTGCACTGACTAGCAGAGCTGATCCCTGGGGCATCCAGCAGGGGGCGCTGCAGTGGTGAGTCATACACTGTCACAGTCCATCACAGCATACCTGTATAATAACAGGCATCTTTTTAGATACTGTTTGTATTCACAGAAAAGAGACAAAGAAAATGAACTATTGACCATGGACTTCTTTTCATGGTATCTGGCTTACATAATTGATAAACTAAAGACATCAATTACAAAATATATTGATAACAACACATTATGACAGAAATAATTTGTCAGAGTAATTCCTGATAGACTTAAAGCATCCTTCAATAGATTACTATTTTATTAATCAAAGAAACTCCTGTTCCATATTAGCTACAAGTGGTTCCTAAGGGTCAAGAGTTTAGAGTAAAAAGGACACAATGAGTGCATTATTTTAGTTCTAGCTAAAAATCAGCTTATTAGTAACACACTAGGTCAGCTAAAGTTCAGAGTGAAAACTGAGTGGATAATGAAGTACAGGCCTTCTAGGACAAAGATATTCATTTATCCAAAACAAAACCCTCCAGCAGTGTTTAGCCAGCACCTTTGGCTAACACAGAAAAGATTCTGGGATGTCTGGTCAAGAGAGTTTAATATAAAAGATTAATATTTACTAACACCCCAAAACCCCAGTTTGAGTCTGCTGACATGGGCCAGCTGTGGGTGTTTTATTGTAGTGTAGACTTATCCTAAGATATTTAAATATTATTATAAACTAAGATAGAGGTTGTGCAGATATTTTCTCTCTGGAAGTCACTGAGACTTGCTAAATCACTTTACATAGATGATAACTTTATCCTAGTAAAACTTTTAAAGGATCTGGCTAATGAAGAGTCAAACATGACTGCTTTGACCTACTGGCTTGGACACGTTTCCAGTAAAACCTGCTCAGAACAACTAACCGGAAAAGATGCTGGGGTTCTCCCAAGTAAACCATAGCGACTTCTCCTGCTGATAGAGTTTAAATGACAACCTTTAATCAATTGTGCTAAATTCTTGCTATCCAAGCTACAGGCAGCTCTCACAGGGAAGGTGCTAGATTGACTTTCCATTTGATCTGTTGGGAAGCACAGGGAGCCTTGAGCCAACTCATCAGCAATATGGGAGCAATCAAAAAGGAGCTGTTGTACAGGTATGTTCAGAGCTCTCCAGCAGCCAGGAATGGAGACACACCGAAAGAGACAATTTCCCTATTCACTCCATCCTTCCTAGCAGCCAGGAGCCAACCTTCAAGAGGGTAATGATGGTGCACTGTCCTGCTATGAAGTTATGTAAATATATAATTAAGGTGTGTGTGTCATAATGTGTTACCGTTGCAAAGTAACAAAGTAATGTCGTTCAGGACAGACTGCAACATGGGGTTGAGATGTGAATATTTTATAGTTCAGCAGCTGTTAGATTGAATACCACTGAGTCTGGGAGGGAGTTTGGGTGTGGCTCAGAGCTGGGACAGCAGATTGGGGTGTGGGGAGGGGTGCAGGCTCCATGCAGTGCTTACCTCAGGCAGCTCCCCAGCAGTGGCAACATCTCCCTCTGGATCCTAGGCAGTGGCGCAGCCAGGTAGCTCTGTGCGCTGCCTTGCCTGCAGGTGCTACCCCCACAGCTCCCAGCCAATGGGAGCTGCGGAGCCAGTGCTCATGGCGAGGGCAGCATGCAGAGACCCCTGGCCCTCCCTGCATGTAGGACCCAGAGGGAGATGTCACCACTTCTGGGGAACTGCATGGAGCCGGGTAGGGAGCCTGCCAGCCCTGTGCCAATTGTATGCCTGGTAACCCTACAATATCGAGACAAATGGCATCCCAATCATACGTTGGTTAGGACGTGGGACAAAGAGTTAAACATCGGACAGTTCTGATTTTATCAGGACATCTGGTCACCCTAGTGACCCCTGAAATTATACTGACCGGTTTGCTAGAAAGTACCACAATTGGTACTGTATAATTACTCTCTCTCAATCTCTCTCTCTCTCTCTACCTGAACCTGAAAGAAAACAAAGACATGAAAAACCTAATTAAATGCAGTAGCCATATCCCATTACACTCTGATAACAAGCTCATTAAAATAGTGATTAAAATGTTTACAAATATGTAAAATCTGTAAGTCAACCTTATCTACAGCAGTATAGTTTCCATAGTCTAGAAAGTAACTTGGAAGAATAATGATTTGTTTGCTGTTGTCAGTATTAGGAGGTAAGAACATTAGATTTCTATCAGACTTTATTAGAACCACCTATATAGAAGCCCTTGTGAAATATTACATAGGACAGCAGTTTCAGTCATAATTCCCAGCTTTATGGACTGGTACTGTTGAAGCTAAATGTTAAGGCAAGAAAAATCTCATGGAAGTTTGTATAACTAAATAATAAATTCTTCATTTGCTAAAGCATGCCTCTCATAGTAAACATTTCCTTATGAACAGGAATATTATATCTATGGAAGGAATGTGGTGGTGTGGTATTAATCTTGAAACAGTACAAAAATAATAGACCTGCTTTTCATTTTACAATCTAAAGCCTTCTTTACTGCTAAAAACCACTGGACATCCTTCAAATGCGTTGAAATATCTCAGAAGCATTTGTTTTACCTGGACTCTTACTGGTCTTATGTATTTCACCCGAGCTGACTGGCAAGATTCTTGAACAATGAAAATCTGTTTTGTCACTGAAGCAGAACTGACACAATTATAGACCGAAACCTCCACTGTAAGTTAACCTCCTCTAAAATGTTGCCAGGAAAAGCAGAAAGAAAAAGAAAAGGTTTGTGACTGGAAATATTATTAATTTCAGGCCAATCAGCAAACACAGTATACACTAATATTTTTACTGATGCTGGAACAATAGTTTGGTAACTTTTTTTTCCAGATCAGTCTAATAGAATTTCCATTCAAAATGTTTGTATTTATCTAAAGAGATGATTAATTTTCAGTTACATAATTTAGAACTTGGTGGGAAAAAAAACACTGACTTTCAACTAAACTGGATTTTGTTTCTTTGCAGAAAAGTCTGCTTTTGTCAAAAAAAATTGGTAAGGACTTGAAAATTTTTTTAAAAAACTGAAAATATTCATTTTTTGTCAACTTTTTTTGCAGGAATTAAGTAGTTTTCCAACTAGCTGTCCCAAAACTACTGATTACAATTAAATATTTTAAAATAAATAAAATCAAGGCACTAACCAGCCAAAACAAACCCCTAGGCAATCACCACTAGAAAAGTCACATGCAATTTGTTCAAAAATGCTATCAGCTCTTTAGTTTAATGACTTATTACCTAAGAAAACTTAATCTTTTCAGACACTTTGCACAGGAATAAATTACAACACAAGGTGCAAGGCAGTGGAGAATCAGGTCCAAGAAAAATAGATTTCTCCTGCTGCTCACTCCTAATGCAATGGAATTGCTATTGCTCCACTGCATGTGGGATCTTCCACAACCCTACTAATTTGGGTGAATGACATACATTAAGAGAATCTTACAGACTGGATTGTCACTTCTACAATTGCATATACACATACTGTAAATGGGTTCAAAATATTACCAATAGACGCAAGTAGGAATAAACCTGAGCAATACCAGTGTTTGATTACATTAGGTCTGATTGTAAAAGCTTTCATGGCAGTTTTCACTTCATCCACAGGCCTGGGAAACAGTGAAAGGTACAGCTTCTCAGCACTGCCTACTCATTGAAAAGCTGTGCACAAGGACATTTTTTAAATGAAATTTAATACAAAAATATTCATTTTGGGCCCACTCCCCCAGCACCAAATTATGGCTTTTTTGATGAACTTTTGGGGCAATTATTTTTCACATGGAAACCGTGGAAGTGTGACAAGCAAGTTTTTGAACTGGACCTTAAGACAGACAGCAGCAAATTTTTTTGGAGAGGTGTGTGTGATAGAATAGAGAGGACAGGAGGAGACAGACCGTATAGGGAAAAATATGATTTAGATAACAAACACACTTTTGTGGTAGAGGAGAGATGGTGGAGGTAGAAGAAGAGTACCAAGAGGAGGCCACAGATGCAGCTCATACTGGAGGACAGAGTTTCAGACTGACAAACGTCTGGTCTACACTAGAAAAGGTTTGCCAGGGAAATGAAGCATGCAATATTACTGTATATATTTTCAAAGTGCTGCATAAACATCAGTTAATTAATTCGTACAACAACCCAACGAAGAAGTATCTATTCAAAGGATGTGTCCACACTAGGAAAAAGTGTGTGTGGTTTTTTTTTTTAAAACCATGCATTTGCTAACACCTGTAATATCTTAGCATGGACAAGGCAGTTTGTAGTTTTCACACATGTTGGTAGGTTGAGGTAATCACTTAGAGGGAGCCCAGAATATACCCTGACTAGCTAACGTGTATGGAAAACTACGAACTGCCTTGTCTGTGCTGGGATTTTACCATGTGTTAGCTAATATGCTTAAAAAAAAATACACCTTTTTCCCTACCAAACACAATGATCTCATCAGTTCTGTGAATTCACATTCCTTCTTTCTGCATCATCACTATGTTCACTGAGATTGTCATTTGCCAATTACCTGCAGCCAGTGGCATGTACTGTAATCAATGATTTTCCACATAGCCAATATCGTCCATCATTGATTCACATAGGAATGTGTCTTCTGGTTATAAGGGAGTGTACCGAAACCTAGATGGAACTTTTGGAAGGCAGATTGGGGCTCCTTTACAGGGTACTTAGAATGGAGCGTCGTAACCATCCCATTAAACATCTCCGTGGAAGATGCAAACCATTGTTTTTGTTGTGCCATTTTTAATGCTGCAAGTGCAGCAAGTCCATGCGTCTTCCAATCAGTGTACCTTTAGGGTGACCAGATGTCCCGATTTTATAGGGACAGTTCTGATTTTTGGGTCTTTTTCTCATAGAGGCTCCTATACTCCCCACCCCCTGTCCCGATTTTTCACACTTGCTGTCTGGTCACCCTATGTACATTCCACGTTTGAATGAGTATTGTTCAGACTTGCTGAGACAGTATAAGCAGTCAGGTGATCTGCAGATTGCAGAGCATCTTATGGAATCACTGGATGCTGCTTGCCAGGCTCGATGGAGGCAGCGACAGTGGCACTTGACTTCATGCAGTCAAGCTGGAAGAGCTGGAGCTTAATTCATGCGGCTCAACATACATGTGTACAAAGCAGGCCAGCAGATTCTCCAAATCAGACTGACAACTCAGTCAAAAGGAGCTTTGGCGACTTTCAACAGATGACTGGCAAATGATAGGTACATGACAAGTGATGGTATTTCTTAGAGTAATCCAGCCAATAGTAAGATGGAGTTATTTACTAGTCTGGAATTGGATAAAGTGTTGAATGATTTAAAAAACAGGTAAAACTCCCAGATATGATAGAATTGCACCTGAATTCATTAAACATCTTGGTTCTTGCTCTTGGGAATGGCTCGTTTGGTTTTTCAACAGAGTTCTACAGGAATCCAGACTGCCTAGAATGTGGCACCAAGCAACGGTCATTGCCTTGATGAAACCTGGGAAAGATCCACACTTGTCTTCAAGCTACAGACCAATTTCATTTCTAAGCATCTGCTTTAAGGTGCTTAAGCATCTGATGGAAGGCATGTGGCACCACAGCAAGCTGGTTTTCACCACAGGCATAGTATATATGGCCAAATGCTGGCACTTACAGCTTTCATTGAAAATGGATTCCAACATAAGCTGAAGACTAATTCAGTTTTCCTCGACCTGACTGGGGCATATGATAGTTTGGCACACGAGCCTTATAGTGAAATGGAGCCTTCGGAACTGGTTTTGTACCAGACATGGAATTTGTGCTGCAGTGGAATTTCCATGGCATTTTAGAGACAATCCACTATGTCAATGTGGACAGCCACAAATCATGACACATTATTGAGGACTGCAAATGGGGGGGCACCATTTCAGATTTAGGGGGGAGGGGCAAATTTAACCATGATTCCTGGGGCTATTTTCTACAGCATCAATAGTCCACAGTCACTTAAAAACTAGCTCAAAAGTAGCCCAATCTATTTCTTTAAACAATTTTTTATTAACACTATGGTCTACACCTTTAAAAAGGTTCACTATCTGGAGTATAATTAAATGATGGATGTTAGCAGCATAGATCTATAACAAATAAATTTTGGCAGCCAAATCTTACAAATTTTTCAGATTGGCTTAGATTTATGTTCACTGAAGAGTTTATACAAATAGTTATGATTAAATACAAAGGATTAAATTAGAAGAGGTTTCTAGTGTGTTGCTGTAAGGATTTGATAGACTAAACATCAACTCCATGGGAAATTCACTGATCGTACTCAAGTTTGTGAGACCCTGCCACCCTCAGAAATGTTAAACAGTAATTACCACAGGAGATAAGAATATTTACCAGCTGGAAAAGGAGATAAAGTAGAAAGCTGCAAAATGGCTGCTTGAGGATAGCAGTTGAGGGGCAGCCGCTCCTCAAAAGGTATCTGGGAAAAAGGTCCTAGAAAAGTGTAACCCCACTCTGTGGAGATTTGGTAAAATCCAGACATTCGCAAAGAAATCGGTGTTTCTGTGGGTATGTCTACACTACGAAATTAGTTCAAATTTATAGAAGCCGGTTTTATAGAAATCATTTTTACACAGTCGATTGTGTGTGTCCCCACATAAAATGCTCTAAGTGCATTAAGTCGGCAGACCATGTCCACAGTACGGAGGCTAGCGTCGATTTCCGGAGCATTGCACTGTGGGTAGCTATCCCACAGTTCCCGCAGTCTCCGCTGCCCATTGGAATTCTGGGTAAAGCTCCCAATGCCTGATGGGGCAAAAACAGTGTCGCGGGGGTGTCTGGGTACATGTCATCAGGCCCCCCCCCCCCCCCCCCCCCCCCCCCCCCC
>NC_048299.1:99217059-99259528 GCF_013100865.1 Trachemys scripta elegans
GCCTTTTTTCCTGGGTTACCTGTGCAGACGACATATCACGGCAAGCATGGAGCCCGCTCAGCTCACCGTCACCATATGTCATCTGAGTGCCGGCAGATGTGGTACTGCATTGCTACACAGCAGCAGCTAATTGCCTTTTGGCAGTAGATGGTGTATTACAATTGGTGTCCATCGTCGTCATACTCCTCAGTGAGTTCGGTCAGAGGCGCCTGGGCAGACATGTTTTGTCTCCTGGAGACTCAGTCCTGCCGGCAGTCCCGTTGCACCGTCTTGACGATGATGGCTAGCAGTCGTAATGCAGCATCTTCTGCCAAGCACCCAGAAGATGCCGATGGCTATCAGTCATGTTGCACCATCTGCTGCCAGCCTAAGATGTAAAAGATAGATGGACCAGATTTGTTCTGTATTCATTTGCTTCCCCCTCCCTCCATGAAATCAACAGCCTGCTAAACCCAGGGTTTTGGGTTCAATCTTTGGGGGGGGCCATTCTGTGTGACAGTTGTTTGTGTTTCTCCCTGATGCACAGCCACCTTTGTTGATTTTAATTCCCTGTAAGCCATGTCATAACTCACCCCTCCCTCCCTCCGTCAGACAATAGTTTCGCGCCTTTTTTCTTCCCAGACGCCATAGCCCTGGGATCATGGAGCCCGCTCAGATCACCGCGCGCATTGTCCTGGAGCATATGCAGAGCCAGAACATGCCAAAGCAAAACCAGGCGAGGAGGTGATTGCAGCACGGTGACGAGACTGATGAAGAAATTGACATGGACATAGACCTCTCACAAAGTACGGGCCCCAAATGTGCAAATCATGGTATTAATGGGGCAGGTTCATGCTGTGGAACGCTGATTCTGGGCCCGGGAAACAAGCACAGAGTGGTGGGACCGCATCGTGTTGCAGCTGTGGGACAATTCCCAGTGGCTGCGAAACTTTCGCATGCGTAAGGGCACTTTCATGGAACTTTGTGAGTTGCTTTCCCCTGCCCCGAAGCGCCAGAATACCAGGATGAGAGCAGCCCTCACAGTTGAGAAGTGAGTGGCAATAGCCCTGTGGAAGTTTGCAACACCAGACAGCTACCGGTCAGTTGGGAATCAATTTGGAGTGGGCAAATCTACTGTGGGGGCTGCTGTGATCCAAGTAGCCAACGCAGTCAAAGACCTGCTGGTATCAAGGGTAGTCACTCTGGGAAATGTGAAGGTCATAGTAGATGGCTTTGCTGCAATGGGATTCCCTAACTGTGGTGGGGCGATAGACAGAACCCATATCCCTGTGTAGCAGGGTGGACACCTGCTCCTGCCTGGAAGGGCCTGAGATAGCCCAGGGAGCAGGCAGCGTGAAGGCTGAGCTGATTGGGGGAAGTGGCTGCAGCTGGGGCCACGCCCCAAACAGACTCAGCAGGCCCTATAAAGGCAGGGAGCCAGGAGCTCAGGCCAGAGTGTCTCTCTCTCTCTGCACTTAGAGAAGGAAGGGCCCGACTGCAGGGAGATAGACACAGGGTACCGGTGGGGAAAGGCTGAGGAGCTGGGGAGCTCCAGCCTGGAAAGTCCCAGGCTGCGGCCCAGGAGAAGGCTAAGGGGTACTGGGGGTTGCAGAGGGCAGCCCAGGGCTAGGCCAAGGCAGCAGGTCCAAACCCCCCTTGCTAGTGATGAGTGGCCTATACTGCAGTCTGCCCCAGGGAGCGGGAGCTAGTTGGTGACTGGAAGTGGCCTAGTACTGAGGCAAGGTGGGGATAGTGGGTGGGAGTTCCCCAGGGAGGGAAGACCCAGATCTGTGAGGTACTGCCAAGGGGCAGCACCCAGAGCAAGGGGCACCGGGGTCCTGGGAGGGACACGGGGGCCAGTGTGAGGGACAAGGTGGATCACTGGCCTATAGAGGGCGCTCCAGATGCTGGACGAGCTGATTCCCCAAAGCAACCAGTAGGGGGTGCCACAGGGGTGAGTCCATACCCTTACACTATCTTGTCACCGGAGCACCCCCCAAGCCAGCGAGTACATTAAACCGAAAAGGGTACTTTTCAATGCTGCTGCAAGCCCTGGTGGATCACAAGGGACGTTTCACTAACATCAATGTGGGATGGCCGGGAGAGGTACATGATGCTCGTGTCTTCAGGAACTCTGGTCTGTTTCAAAAGCTGGAGGAAGGGGTTTTCTTCCCGGACCAGAAAATAACCATTGGGGATGTTGAAATGCCTATTGTTATCTCTGGGGACCCAGCCTACCCCTTAATGCCATGGCTCATGAAGCCGTACACAGGCACCCTGGACAGGAGTCAGGACCTGTTCAAATATAGGCTGAGCAAGTGCAGAATGGTGGTAGACTGTGCATTTGGACATTTAAAAGCACGCTGGCGCAGTTTACTGACTTTGATAGACCTCAGCGAAACCAATATCCCCATTGTTATTGCTGCTTGCTGTGCGCTCCACAATCTCTGTGAGAGTAAGGGGAAGACATTTATGGTGGGGTGGGAGGTTGAGGCAAATCGCCTGGCCACTGATTACGTGCAGCCAGACAGCAGGGTGGTTAGAAGAGTACAGCAGGGCGTGGTGCGCATCAGAGAAGCTTTGAAAACTAGTTTTGTGATTGGCCAGGCTACGGTGTGAAACTTCTGTTTGTTTCTTCTTGATGACCCCCTGGTTCACTCTACTTCCCTGTAAGCTAACCACCCTCCCCTCCTTCCTTCGAGGACAGCTTGCAGAGGCAATAAAGTCATTGTTACTTCACATTCATGCATTCTTTATTAATTCATCACACAAATAGGATAACTGCCAAGGTAGACTGGGAGGAGGGAAGCGCCGGGTGGGGTGGGGAAGGACAAGGACACACTGCACTTTTAAACTTTAACACTTATTGAAGGCCAGCCTTCTGATGCTTGGGCAATCCTCTGGGGTGGAGTGGCTAGGTGGCCGGAGGCCCCCCCACCGCGTTCTTGGGCATCTGGGTGAGGAGGCTGCGGAACTTGGGGAGAAGGGCTGTTGGTTACACAGGGGCTGTAGCGGCAGTCTCTACGCCTGCTGCCTTTCCTGCAGCTCAACCATAGGCTGGAGCATATCAGTTTGATGCTCCAGCAGCCGGAGCATCGACTCTTGCCTTCTGTCAGCAATCTGACGCCACCTATCCTCTTCGGCCCGCCACTTGCTCTCTTCAGCCCTAGATTCGGCCCGCCACCTCTCCTCTCATTCATATTGTGCTTTTCTGCACTCTGACATTGTCTGCCACCACGCATTCTGTTGTGCTCTGTCAGCTTGGGAGGACATCTGGAGCTCCGAGAACATATAATCCCGAGTCCGCCGTTTTCCCCTTCTAATCTTCACTAGCCTCTGCGAAGGAGAAACATTTGCAGCTGGTGGAGGAAAAGGGAGAGGTGGTTAAAAAGACCCATTTTAGAGAACAATGGGTACATGCTTTCACGTTAAATTTTGCTGTTCGCATTACACAGCACATGTGCTTTCATTACAAGGTCGCATTTTTCCTCTTATATTGAGGGCCTGCCGGTTTGGTGTGAGATCACTCACGCAGTGCCAGGCAAAAGAATTCGGCTTGCAGGCAGCCATGGTAAGCCACAGTCTTTTGGCTTTTTTAACCTTCATAACATGTGGGAATGGTTTCAAACAGCAGCGCCCTCATTTCCCATACCAAGCACCCGTTGGGTTGGCCATTTAAAATGGGTTTGCAATGTAAAAGGAGGGGCTGCACAAACCCAACATTCCTCCCCCCTCCACACCCAATTCTCTGGGATGATCACTTCACCCCTCCCCCCCGACCGCGTGGCTAACAGCGGGGAATATTTCTGTTCAGCCGAGCAGGAATGGGCACCTCTGAATGTCCCCTTAATAAAATCACCCCATTTCAACCAGGTGGCCGTGAATGATATCACTCTCCTGAGGATAACAAAGAGAGATAAGGAATGGATGTTGTCTGCATGCCAGCAAACACCGGTACCATACGCTGCCATGCTTTGTTATGCAATGATTCCAGACTACGTGCTACTGGCCTGGCAAGGTAAAGTGTCCTACCATGTCTCATAGACTCCAAGGTCAGAAGGGACCATTATGATCATCTAGTCTGACCTCCCGCATGATGCGGGCCACAAAACCTGACCCACCCACTCCTGGAAGAATTCTCTCCCTTGACTTAGATGTTGAAGTCCCCAAATCATTATTTAAAGACTTCAAGTCACTGAGAATCCTCCAGCAAGCAACCCCTGCCCCATGCTGCGGAGGAAGGCATCGGACAGGATAAGGCAGCCCTCCCCAGAAACCTTTTGCAAAGGCTTTGGGAGTACATGAAGGAGAGCTTTCTGGAGATGTCCCTGGAGGATTTCTGCTCAATCCCCATACACGTTAACAGACTTTTCCAGTAGCTGTACTGGCCGCGATTGCCAGGGCAAATTAATCATTAATCATTAAACATGCTTGCTTTTAAAACGTGTAATATTTACAAAGGTACACTCACCAGAGGTCTCTTGTGTGCCCTCAGGGTCTGGGAGCATGCCTTGGGTGAGTTCGGGGGTTACTGGTTCCAGGTCCAGGGTGATAAACATATCCTGGCTGTTGGGGAAACCAGTTTCTTCGCTTCCTTGCTGTGAGCTATCTTCATTGTCTTCATCATCATCATCTTCCTCGTACCTCAAACCCGCTTCCATGTTGCATGATTCTCCATTGATGGAGTCAAAGCACAGGGTTGGGGTAGTGGTGGCTGCACTCCCTAGCATGGCATGCAGCTCCGCGTAGAAGCGGCATGTCTGCGGCTCTGCCCCAGGCCTTCCGTTTGCCTCTCTGGCTTTGTGGTAGGCTTGCCTTAGCTCCTTAATTTTCACGCGGCACTGCTGTGCGTCCCTGTTATGGCCTCTGTCCTTCATGCCCTTTGAGACTTTTTCTAATGTTCTGGCATTTCGTTTATCGCTACGGAGTTCAGCTAGCACTGATTCGTCTCCCCATATGGCGAGCAGATCCCGTACCTCCCATTCGGTCCATGCTGGAGCTCTTTTGCGATCCTGGGACTCCATCATGGTTACCTGTGCTGATGAGCTCTGCGTGGTCACTTGTGCTCTCCACTCTGGGCAAACAGGAAATGAAATTCAAAAGTTCGCGGGGCTTTTCCTGTCTACCTGGTCAGTGCATCTGATTTGAGAGTGCTGTCCAGAGCGGTCACAATGAAGCACTCTGGGATAGCTCCCGGAGGCCAGTGCCATCGAATTCCATCCACACTACCCCAAATCTGACCCGGAAAGGCTGATTTCAGCGCTAATCCCCTCGTTGGAGGTGGAGTAAAGAAATTGGTTTAAAGGGCCCTTTAAGTCGAAAAAAAGAGCTTCGTAGTGTGGACGTGTCCAGGCTTAATTCGATTTAACGTTGCTAAATTAGACCTAAACTCGTAGTGTAGACCAAGCCTGTGTCTCAGTCTATGGACCTGACCCAAAGCCCAATACTGGCAAAGGAAAGACTTCCACAGACAAGTGGGACCAAATGGCAGAATAAATGGCCACACTGGGGTATTGCCATTCACTACAAAATTAGAGAGTTGGAAAAAATGGGAACATTTTAAGTGTAATTTAAACAATATTTGTGGTGGTGGCAGCTCATGCTTGTTTCTTTACAGCAGGGAAAGATTACAGGTTTTGTTCTACAGCACTGCTGTTGCAGCCTGGCTCTGCTTTACTTTCCTCCATTTATCTAAGTATAGACACTGAAAAAAATCAGTTCTACAACTTTAATTCATTTCACGTTCAATGTCCTGGTGCTCCAATGTTTCGGTTTTAAACACTGCCCAGGAATCTTGGTCTAAGAACTATTTTCAGTCAGATATGAAGCCTTTTTAAAAAAAGTTTTGAAACCTGTTTTTGTAGTCTATGGTTTTATAACAGCTTTTTAAAAAAATAAGTTATAGGTAACTAGGGGTGCGGGGGGGGGGGGGCGGTGCAGCTTGAAGTGGTTTCCATCTCATACAGGGCCAGCACAACGGCTGCATGATCTCTTGATCTTGGGCATGATATTTTTGGAGATCTTTCTAATTCATCGTAATTTTCAGATTGTGTTGTAACTTGATCTTTCACCACTAACATAAATGAGCTGATGGTAAACTACAGGGGGTTAAGATGAACATTTAAAAGTTTATCAAGCGGGAAAGTGGCATTAGAGAGAAAGTATGTGCATTAATTAACAAGTCAAAGGGGGGGATGAAATTAATGATGGCTCAAAAGTACCTGAGGTACCAAACTTTAAAAAAAATATATCTTAAAAAGTCACTATATGGAGTGTAATTAAATGATGGATGTTAGCAGCATGGATCTATAATAAATTTTGGATTACAAATTGTTCAGATTGGTTTGCACTGAAGGGTTGATACAAATATGATAAATACAAAGGATTAAGTTAGAAGGACTTGAGAGACTAAGCCTCACTTCAATGAAATTCATGGATGGTACTCAATTTTGTGAGATTCTGCCACCCTCAGAAATATTGAAGTAAACAGGAGCTAAGATTACTTGCCAGTTGGAAGAGAAGCACAGCAGACACTCAGCTATAAAATGGCTGCTGCTTAAGGGCAGCAACTGCTTGTATCTGCACATGTAAAGGAGCAGCAGCTCCTCAAAAGGTGTTCTGGGAAAAAGGTCCTAGAAAAATGCAATCCTGGGGAGATTTGGCAATATCAAGGCATACACACAAATGCTGATTCCTCTGTGAAACAGCCTCTATGGCCTTACCTGGTAACCTGACCACCATCTGCTTTGGTACCACTGTTTAGAGATACATTGAGGCCTCTGGCAAAAAGCAGTCAGTTTCATTCCATACAACTGTCATTCCCTGGCTGACAATTAAACAATATACAAAGAAAATCTTATTAAGAGTTTGGCAGCATGTCACAGCAGACAACCTATTGAAACCCTGTCTGGTTTGTTGCTGTGGAGGCAGCCCAGAATACAGTCTTGGTCTTTATACCTTCTCTTTTGGCCTTGTTCTGGTAAACAGACAAATTAGCCAGCGAAAGTCAGAAAAAAATATGGCTCTCACTTCAAAATGCCCAATACTTTAGTTTTTTGTTTGTTTGTTTGTTTGTTTGTTTGTTTTTTAAATTTGAGAAACAAAAAACTAAAGGGGATTATTTGGGTTTCAGTTATTTGCATATATATAATTGCACCCAAATCTTGAAAATATATCTTGCTTTTTCAATTTAATGTAACTGGAAATCTATTAACTAGAGGTTAATCCCAGACTGTGAAAAGAAATATGAAATGATAATTAGTTACTAGAACTAGGTATTTGGAGCTGCAACACCTGGCTGCCCAGCCATTTTCATTAGATGAGAATACATTTTCAAAGGCTCATTAACTTTGAGGAAATTGGTTAAATTTGTCAGGTTGGCAAATAGAAACATGCTTGCTGAACTTTTGATAGATGAGATCATAATTAGGCATACACTGGCCTTATCAATTAAAGCTCATAATATTCATAAGTGTTTCATCTTCAAAGCCTTGACAAAACTGGCAAAGCAAAACTAGCTATAGTTTGTATTTAAAATGTAAAGGGCCACCATTAATTTAAAATTAACACTTCTTTATGAAAATATTTTACGTACTTATGTAACACCTATAAATGAAAAATTAGAAAAAAATATTCCTTTGATAATTTGTTTACTTTGATAGCACCATGCATGCAATAGCTTTAACATTTCACCTGTATAGTCACCTACTTAGCCAGTTTCCGCATTTATGTATTTGGATCTTTCCCACAGTATTAAGAAAGAGAAAAATATCTTTAAAAATAGGAAAATCCAATTATGTTTAACAGTCAGGAGATCTCAGGGACAGGTGGTATAGGACCTGAAAGTATTTTAACTTTTTTTTTTTAAATTGACTAGACTTCAGGATGACTGTATCTCTTTAAAATTGATATTATGTTTGTTTCTCCTAAGAGAAAGTTAAATCCTGCAGTTATTCCTTAGATTGTAAAGACGCAAGAGTCTCACTGTCATGGGGCCTGTACACCCAGTCACCCTGGAGTTGCGGCAAGGGCGTGATAACACTGTGGTGAAGCCAGGGGGGTTATGCCCAGCCTCGGGGCCACATAACCCAATGGCCAGAGTTATTTAATGATAACTGGCTAGATTTGCTCCTGTATTCTCCTGATTTTTTTAAAAATGTCACTTAATTAATGATTTTTCTTATTATTCATTATATTGTCTAGATCAGCAAAATCTTCAGAACATAATATTAATTGATTCCTAGATTTTATACTCCCCTATGCAGGTTTTCATGGAAAGATTTTAGTAGTGTGTTTTATGTTCTGTTTTTATATCTGAACAGAATGTCTGTCATGCAACAATACTCCCATGAGGTATAGCTGTGCTGGGAGGCTTTTAGCAGTTGGTACCTCTATCTCTGGATGTTGTTTTGTTTTAAGTTTGATCTTGAAATTCAATACAGTAGGTTATACACAGAGAAGCAAACAGCAGTAAGTTTATCTGAAGAGTGAAATAAAATTGGTGGGGAGGGATAATGAAGCAGTACAACAAAATTACCACTAGAGGGCAAGCTACGTATGTGATTAGGACTAGGTTAATGAATATATGGATGCGCACACATTTCGAAAGAGCTTATAGATGCAATATAGTTTTGTGTACTAAAATCAGAAGTATAATTACCTAATTTCTCCACAGAAATAACCAAGTAAAAATGAGAATCAATACAGTATATTTCAGTAGTATTACACTTGTTCCTGTATTTTGATCCAGAAAAATTCCTTTTAACTTTATTTGTGGCTTTTCTAGCCAGTGGGGGATAGAAACATGTTGGAAAGGCCAAGTGTGGGGAAAATGAGATATTGCATTGGTTAACTTATTTCAGGCTGTCTAACATGAGTATTTTATTGCAGGTATTACAGCTACATGTCATCCCAGTGGACTCAATCCTGAAGTTCTTACTAAGTCTGCAAGATAATAATCAGGAAAAACTTCTGTTCCCAAGTAACTAAAGCCTTTTATGCTTTTTTTTTTTAAACCTGTTGTCACAAGGTGACACTGGGCCTTGAAGAGGCAAGAGGCCAATGCATCTGTGACTGGTCAGTTACTGCCTAATTAGGCTTGAGGGCACCCAGGCCCTAGAGGGATGTGAGCTAGTGCCTGAGCTACTGGAGACCTAAAGGAGAGACAAGCAGCAAGGAAGAGCTCTTGACCACAGAGCAGCCACCCTGTCCTAAAAAATGGCATCCCATAGCTAATCTGGGTGGGCAGAAGTGGGATGGGAGAAATCAGTAGGCTTGCTACATATGGTACAAGCTAAAGTTTCCCACTTTTTGTGTCAAGGTCAGTAATAAAAAGATTAAATAAGATTGGTCCCAAAACCGATCCCTGAGGAACTCCACTAGTAACCTCCTCCCAGCCTGACAGTTCACCTTTCAGTATGATCCGTTGTAGTCTCCCCTTTAACCAGTTCCTTATCCACCTTTCAATTTTCATATTGATCCCCATCTTTTCCAATTTAGCTAATAAATTCCCCATGTGGAACTGTATCAAATGCCTTACTGAAATCATCTGTTACCTTCTCAAAGAAGACTATTGTTACAAGGAATAGTAACGTAGGTACACCACAACCCGTCTTGGTCAAGGCCTCACCCATATTTTCCTACTTCCTCAGGTATTTCCCCCCTCCATTTTATATATGTTAACTAAATCTGAAAATTTTTCACAAGATCATGCTGGGTAGGACAAAAAATAAAGCCCAAAACTCATCCATTCAATTACATACTGCCTCTCAGAATGAATATGCTAAATCTATGTGCGTGACTATTGTGTATGAAAAACTTAACTGCCCCAGTGTACCCATGTTCACAAAGTGCTTTGAGTCTTACAGATGAATAAGCACTATATAAATATGCAAAGCATCACTAAGCAACTGGCACCTAGGATTTTATTCTTAGTCCCTTGCTTTAATCACTAGATCACACATCTTTCTCCACAGCCATCAATAAAACCCTATAATCCTGATTCCTAGGATTCTACTGCTATCTAGTAGGCTACTTAAAGCGTGCACTACAACATCCTCCATTGACATATCTGGCTGTGAAGTGTTTTATGTTGTGGGCTGAGCTCTAGGGCTATGAGGAGGCACCCACAAGGCAAGCAGGAATCTTTCTGTGTTCTTTTTTCCATAGCCTTGGATTCTGCAAGCTATTCCAGAGAGCAGAGGAGTTCCCTGCCTGCTTGTAGCCATAAAGACACGATAAGGCTGCTTTTGGCATATTTTTGACCCTCTCCTCCTTTGAAGGATCTTTCTTAAAGTGAAAGCTGTGATCTGGGCTTCCAGATCAGTAGTTCTGGGCATCTGCAGTTAAGTCCTATGTGAGAACAAAGCTGAAAGAAAGAGGGGAGGAGCTGAGGAGGAAAAGAGTGTACTCCAAGTTAGTCTATAGGGCAGATCAGGCAAGCAGGGCTTCCTCAGGAGCCATAAACCAGCTAAGGCTGCCTTAAAGATTTGCTGTTACATTAGCTTTTCTTGGGTTTCCTCTCTCTGTTCAGGGCTTAAATCACTGATCTCTTCCTCCCGTTTCCAAGGCTGTTCTCTGAAGTGAACACTTACCACATCTGCTCAGAATCACAGGGAACTGTTGAAATAAGCCCCATGTGGGAGTAAAGCAGGGATCAGGAGAAGGGAGAAAGTAGAAAGGGGCTGCAAAGGAGCCTTAGCTGTCTAAAACAAGCTGTCTTAGAAGAACATAGGCTGAATGCTGCTGAACTAAGGGGCATTCTGTTCAAATGGATGAGTGCTTATTGGCTTACTGGCTGTTGGGTGCCACATGGGCCAAGGGGCAGTAATATAGACAATACTGGCATCCACAAAGCCATGAAAGGAGGGTGCGTGGGAGACTCCTATGAATCTGAATATTCAGGAAATGGGTGGAATTTCTAATTAGCTGCTTAATGAGAGAACTGGCTAGTGGTAGACCTCCTTGCTAGTGAGAAGCCTATGCAAATGACTCTATATGCTAAATGTTCCTGGTTGCCTCAACCTGTCATGCATAAACGTGGTGTGATGGATATTATGGACACATCCAATAACCTCAAAGATATTACATCAACTTTATAAGTGCTATGTGTATCTTTAGGAACTAGGGATTGCATGCTAGTTCCATTGAAGGTTAGAGCTCCCTCCAGGAAGTAGAATTAGGGGTGGTGGGTAATTGCTGCAGACCCTGTGATAGGTAAACAACTCCAAAGAAGTACCACCCATGTCCAGAACACAGAGGGGTCACAGGTAGAGGTACACTGAAACTGTGATGGGCCACTTGGGAACTAGCCATTGGGCATTCCAGGACTAGCTTTGAAGAAGCCTTCATCTGTTTGTGTGTCAGGCGGCGGCAGGCCAAGGCACAAGGTTGAATTTTGAGCCAAGGGAAAGAATCACAAATGCATCAGTAATGAGCCAGTCATCAGTGGGAGTCAGATTTACACTGAAGCTCTGCAGAAAGACAGACTTCGGGGGAAATTAGAGGTGGGTGAATGCTGCTGAGAGTTACTGGTGAGAGGGCTTGGAGCACAGGTGGCCCCTCGAGCCAAAGTGAGTGGGAGGTCAAGTCTGCCACAAACTTGTTGCAGCCAGTTAAGCCATCCCAGCAGGGGCTGCTCTCAGTACCAGGAATCAGATGTCACACTGCAGCAAGGATCCAGGCTACTAGTAAGTACAGCAAAAGGAGTCTACTCTTCAGTCACATCAGCAGTACGCAGCACTGGTGCTGAATGTAGCAACAGATCAGACTTAGGCATACACATGGACCATGCATGGTCTGGATTGTTTGTTCCTTGCTCCATTTCAAATACAAAAGAAAAACCACATGAGCATCTATGCACTGCAAATCACTCACACCCTAAAGCAGCAACTGTTAATTCCACTAGTTACCTGCCTCCTCAATCCTTCCCTGTCTCCACAAAAAACACCACCTACCTCCTTCCTCTGTCCAAGAGATCAGTCCAGACTCGTAGGTAGACTGTTACAGAGATGTAGCAGGCACATCTGGTTGTATGGCAGGGAATGACTCCTTAGGATAGTGGTGGGTAACCTGTGGCCCGTCAGGGTAATCCGCTGGTGGGCCACTGGACCGTTTGTTTACATTTGCACGGCCGCCCGCAGCTCCCAGTGACTGTGTTTTGCCATTCCCAGCCAATGGGAGCTGCGGGAAGTGGCATGGGCGCAGCCACTGAGAGCTGCAGGTGGCCGTACAAATGTAAACAAATGGTCTGGCGGCCTGCCAGTGGATTACCCTGACGGGCTGCATGCGGCCCACGAATTGCAGGTTACCCACAACTGCCTTAGGATGCTGGCATCCCTCTAAATCAGTGGTTCTCAAAGCCGGTTTGCCGCTTGTTCAGGGAAAACCCCTGGCGGGCCGGGCCAGTTTGTTTACCTGCCGCGTCCACAGGTTCGGCTGATCGCAGCTCCCACTGGCAGCGGTTCGCAGCTCCAGGCCAATGGGGGCTGCGGGAAGCTGCGCGGGCCGAGGGATGTGCTGGCCTTCTGGGAGTCCGTTAAGCCATCTGACCAGCATCTGTCTCATTTGTTCTCTTCTCCTCCCCAGCAGAAGTGTGTCCAATATCTTTTGAAATTTTTATATACACCCAACTGTTTATAGTAAAAGGCAAGATAAAATAAATGCACCTTGCCCATGGAGTGGAAGGTGGTGAGGCTTGCGATGGCCCTTAATTCCCAGGGGAGTTTATTTCAGAGTGTTTATCCTGATCCCCCAAGAAGCTCTCTTTCATATTCCCACGTTGCTGCCTCATCTAAAGAAACCGCAAGTGCTTTGAACTGAACTTGTGTTTATGCCTGCCTATGACATGTTGAAGAGACATTCATGTTACAGCATCTTCACTCACCTACTTGCTCAGTTACTGAGTGGAGTGAACAGCACTGTGTAGGAGCTTCTACAATTTCCCTGCCCACGACACTAGAGGGGCCAGCTTTCCGTATATTTTCACTTTAATCCAATATATAATCAACACAAAAATATAATATCCTTGGGAATCAAGTTCTTACAATAATTCTATAAATATATATAATATAAAATATATCACAACTTATTAAATATTATAGACCAAGAGCCCATCGATGCACAAAATCCCCACTCTTTATGCTTGTTTCACTCTTTGTAGACAAGGTCTCAGATGGCAGAACTGCTGAGCTGTAGAAGAGTATTCATGCAAGTGCTGGAATGAAGTACTGAAGGGAAACCTCCTCATGAAGCAAAATGAAGTGAACAATCCTTTTGCTCACAATATCTGTAAAAGAGACATCATAAAGCCAATTGGAAGGCTGGCACAAATACGTAACACAGTGCAACTTCGATATAGGAGAGGCAGAAGCTCTGTCATCTTCAGAGGAAAAGCCCGCTTCAGCATAATGCAGCAGTGATCCAGGATCCTCCTCTCAGCAGGGTCTAAACTTGTATTGAATATGATACAAAATCCTACGTGGCATTTCTATCTGCCTGTGGCTGCAATACACATTTAGGTCTCAACATACAAGAGCAGTGACTGTGTACATTGATAGCATACATCATACACTTAAATAGATTTAGAAAAACAGCCTTGAACACACTGTGAAACCACTTGAGAAAAGAAAGGGTAGCCAGGACACCTAGGTTATTTTCTAGAGATTTGAGAATTTTGCCATGGGGCAGGATTGGACTTTCCGATGGCACACCATCTGCATAAGTTTGATAGCTCAAATTTACGTGATTAAATTTTCAGAAATGACTAGTGATTTTGGATGCCAATTTCAGACACTTTAAAAAGGTCTGATATTGCAGAAGCTGGACTCTCAGCACTTTCTGAAATTTAGGCCCTTCTAAGATGTCTCCAGCTGGCCACCTAAAAGCTGAAAATGGCAGTCTGAATAAATTTCTCTTGAACTCAGAGCCATTGAACTTACTGCACAAGGCTTTTGTGGGATTTACTTGTTGCCCAGCAAGTAGCTGCAGGAGCTTCCGAATGTCTATGCGTGCCTCAGCCATGCTTTCTGGATCTCTGTCTTGAGTAGAATTTTGCGAACCATCCTCTGATACTAAAATGATATAAAAGCGGATTTTGTATCAAAAGTACACTCACAAGATGAGTATCAGCTCTAGTTAGTATGCACTAGTTTATATGTAAATGGGTTATAATTTTAAATCCCTTTTCTCTTACAAAATTAATAACTGCACTCTTTTCACTAGTTTATTAAAACTCAAATGCTCCAAAAACTAAAACTGTAAAAAAAAAAAAAATTTTTTGCCAACATCTATTTTATTTGAATTTAAAATGTGTTGACTACATGTTAATTATTAAAACATTCTGAAGAGTGAATTTTCCCAGGTATTAACAAGATCAGCCCTTAGAGTTATGTTTATCAGTACCAAAACCAACACAGTAAGATAAAACAGACATCTGGATGGGGCAAAGCGGGAGACTTACCCCATGGAGGATTTCCAAGACCTTTAAAATGGGTCGTGACCGACACTAAATCGGTTTCTATTTTCAAGTTCATTTCTCCGTTTAGATTTGCTTCAAGCACCTACAATACAAGTAAGTAAGTCATTTGTCAATCACATTTTCACTCTGAAAATAATTAAATTAAACGTAAATGTACAACTCGTAGAGCTTGCATCAGCCTACCTCAAAAACACCAAGACCAATATGAGCACATCAGACTGATAATACTACACTCTCCACAAACTCTCTCCTTGCTTCTGAAATGAGTTCAAACTCATAGTCGGCAAGGCAAGGTCTAAAACCTTGCAGCTATTTCACAGTGTCTCACTCTCTGCAACAGCTATGCTCCAAAGGGACAATGCAGCAGGAGATAAATAATGTAAAACTAAACTCCTTAGCAGGGGTGGTCAGACATAACTCAAACCTGACTATATTCTGATAAAATACAAGGGGTAAACTTTTCAAAAAGTGCCTACATGATTTAGGAGCTTAAATCTAATTTTCAAAAGTGATTTATGCACTGAAGAGCCTAAATCCGATAGACTTTCAGTGAGGCATAATCTAATTTCCTAAGTCCTCTTTTCAAAAATGGAATTTAAGTGCTTTTGAAAAGTTTGGTCTAGATTTGGGTTTTCTTAAGGTTTCACCCAATACCTATCTTGACCATGACTAACATCTGATGGGGATTAGAGAGGAGACGAGAAAGAAAAGTGGGGTGAGGTGCGGTGGGGTGGGAGGAGCTGGCATTGTGTAGTAGCAGAGAAATTCATTCACACTCCAATATTTTTAGAGGTCACATCTGTTGTGTTTGGCTCCTAGATACCACCTTAGAAAAATGAAAGGGAAAGGTGGCTGCAAGTCAGTAGTGAATGAAATGATCCCTATCCCATGCACACAAGGACTGATTCATCACCATTTAAGTAGATGGAGTGTTGCCATTTACTCTAATGTGGGTATTATGTCATTGCATGGATCCTTCTCACAATGCTGATCACACTTTTACAGACAAATCAAAGATAACCCTGCCCAAGAGAGTTGTAAAGAGGATAATTCTAGATATGTTTATCCTTTTGAAAGTGAAAGACTACATGAGAAAATTTTCAGCAACGATGAGTTTTGTGCCTAGATATCATCTGAACGAATGAAGTGATGAGCTCCTACCCCTGTAATCAAAATAATTCTTATCTCATAGAACTAAAAATTTTCTGTAACGCAAGCTCTGTGTTATGCAATTCTAGAGCACTTTCCCCCCCAAGGATTTCAAAGCACTTTAAAAACAAACAATACTTAAGGGACACAACATTCCTGAGTGGAAAGTAATGGACATACAAGGATCATTTCATCCAACACTGATATGCTGCTATTCCTAGTATGGAATGTGACAGACCTTTAACAGCGCTCAGCAATGCTAGCCAACCATTTCAGTTAAGAAATGAAGATTGCAATTTATAGCTGAAATGCTACTAAGAGAACTTAGACAGGTCGAAAGGTAAATCCTAGGCCCCCAATTCTGGAAACACAGACATATGTTTAGCTTTGTGCCAATGAATATTCCCATTGAAATCAATGAAACTACATACATTCATACATTTAAGCATATGCATCAGGATTTGCAGGATGAGGGGCTCAGGTTGTAATTTGATCAATAAGACAGCATTAACCCGTTTACTCTTACAACCCAAGTAGGAACTCAATTTTACATCTCAGCTGAAAGACAGTATCTGTGGCATCTCATTTCTCTTTAACATCACACTGAAGCAACGGTTCAGTACTGATTCAGAAGGAAAAGTACTACCTACCATGAAGCGCACAGTGTACTTTTAGGCCCTGTAAAATAACAGTAACACTGAATCCCATCACTTTGTGCAACACTTGGATGTTCTTTGGAGGTTTCCCACAGAAGTACTAACCTGGCCCAAGCATGCTTAGCTTGCAAGATCTAACAAGGGATCACTACACAAAGTGAGAAGGAAATATTCTACGTCAGGAATGCAATTGGTCCCTTTTTCAAGGCATTAGGAGAGATATTTTAACTTACAATGCAATTGCTGAGATTTTTCATTCTTTCCACAACACTCTTCATGGTCTTCAGCACTGGTAAGTAAATACTGACCTACAAAAATCACATCAACTGCATTTAAAAATAAAATACACAGCACTGTGATATAATATTTCACGGAGTGAAATAGATGGGATGGGTTGGGATACTTCTGTATTTATCGAATGCATATTCAGCAAGGAGTGCACAACAGAATTGAAATAAATCACTGAACTACCAAGGAACAGAACACTTCCCTTACCAGATCACATCATTGGTTCATTCAGACCAGCATGCTGCCCTCCCAGCAGTTCACAACAGTTGAGAAGGAGCAATTATTATATACTCTTTCCCCTTTATGTTCCTAATCTGTGTTATGTGTCAACAGCTGAAGGTCTAACCCAAACAACTTTTCAAAATATGCATCAGAGTTTCTATTCCACAGTGATAAGCATTCCTATGAACTCAGGAGGGGAGGGCTTTGTTATAACAAGAAACATCTAGAGCTGAAGGGGAAAAAAATTCTGCGACTATTAAACTCAAAGTAACTTAATTATTCAGTGGAGTTACTGTGGCGTTACATTGGTGAAACAGAACACAATTCATCCCAGTTATTTACAAGCCACATGAATTCAAAACTCCATTAGTTTCCTCTTGTTTATGAAAGGTTTTGTACATCTAGTGTAGTAGACATGGTGAGCAGGTAGACACAAACTACATACAAAATGTATTCTCTTTAGAGCAGAGGTCTTTTTCTTACATAGCGGTAGAGCTCATGACAAAAGGATCTGTACCTTATAAGAATACAGTCATACAAAATAATGTACCTGGGCTGCTTACTGAAGAGTAAAAAATGCAAATAATCTGATGATAGCTCTGCCAAAAGTTATGTGGTCTCTTGTATCCAGAAAAAGAAACATCTATAATGATATCTGTGATCTACACACCTCATAGTGACAATAATTGGGCTACCTTTTCAAGCGGGGGAAAAAAGAATATTAAACTTTAAAATATATATAACAACAAACGCAGCTTATAGAGTTTCACCCCAATCCTGTGCATTCAATAGTGACTTAAAAAAAAAGGTTGCTTACATCAAAGTCTGGTACAGTGGGCTCTCGGAAATCATTCCACAGTCTTCTGGGAATAACTCCCACTGGAATGTCATGTGTCACAATGCGACTACTGCTCGATAACGAGGGCTTGAGAGAGAAAAATAAAAGTTCCTGTGGTTAAGGAGCACAATTAGTAGTCAGGGAGACCAGGTTTCTAATCCTGTCTCTACCAGGTATTTGTGATGTGCCCTGGACAAAAGACTTAAGATTTCTGTGCCAGAAAATGGGCATAATTATACTTCCCTTCCTACAAGGGATTTTGCAAGGCTAAATTATTGTTTGTAAAACAACTTAGGATCTGCTAGTGAATGGTGTTACAGCAATATAATGTTTGTGGGGGGGAGGGATAGCTCAGTGGTTTGAGCATTGGCCTGCTAAACCCAGGGTTGTGAGTTCAATCCTTGATGGGACCACTTAGGGATCTGGGGCAAAATCAGTACTTGGTCCTGCTAGTGAAGGCAGGGGGCTGGACTCGATGACCTTTCAAGGTCCCTTCCAGTTCTAAAAAAAATTTTTTTTAAAAATGTAATATTAAAATCCTCAATGGGGCAGATCTAAATTAAAAGAAAACAAAACTAAAAAAGCCACAGTTTTGCCCTTTTACCTTATGTAACCTACTGATTTCAATGGGAATGCAAGAGGTATATATCAGGGTAAAACGTGGCCCAGTAGATGGAAAGAAGAATGGAAGCATTTGCCATTGCCTTGTTGTAACTCATTCTGTAATATTTTATTCTCCCTTTCCCTTCTTGGCTAGTATCACCCACATTCTACTAGGTGCTTTCCAAGCATAAAAGAAGGCATGCCCCTATCAGTATAGTTAAATTAGATTCTTTTCCCAGCAGCATTTCAGACTATTCCAGGAAAGGAGATATATGAATTTAAAATTAGCTATTAGATTTAAGGAACAGCGCAATATTTACTACATTGTTCCCAAGGGCACTTAAAAAGCATTTCTGCTCTTACCAGTTCCACAGCGACTGTGAGACAGGGACAGTGCTTGTTAGTCAATTTGATTTTCACCGTCTTGGCATTCTGGGCTGTTTTTAAAGCTCTTGATAGGTTTTCTGGTGTCAGCTCCAAATAAATTTCATTGTGTTCTGCTGCTACTCCTTCCATCTGGAATTCATCAAAGAAGTTCCCCTTTAAAAACAAAAAACAGAGGGGAGGAAAAACTGTTTACGTTTAAAATACGGCAAGTCACAGTAAGCAGAATTAAAGTATTGTACCATATATTCAGAACTGACTGTCTACAGGTTGAAACTTCCCTCTGCTTTGTGTGTTCTGTATGTTACAAAACAGACTCTGCCGGTATAAAGGTCCAGCTGTGTGGACCCCATGTAAATTCAGTGCTTAACCTATTAACTCCAGACTTTTACATGCCACCTCCCATTAATAAACAGAGAGGTTAAAACATTCTTATCACTTGTGCCACTACACACAAAATCTGAGCCAAAATATATGTGAAAGTCACCCTAGAAACAGAAGTACTTGTGGCATCTTAGAGACTAACAAATTTATTGGGCTGTAGTCCACGAAAGCTTATGCTCTAATAAATTTGTTAGTCTCTAAGGTGCCATAAGTACTCCTGTTCTTTTTGCGGCTACAGACTAACACGGCTGCTACTCTGAAACCTAGAAACAGAAAAGTTCAGCCATATAAAGATACATTCTCTATGGGTAAATTAAGAACATAAGGAGGGCCACAGTGGGTAAGACTAATGGTCCATCTAGCTCAGTATCCTGTTTACCATCAGTGGCCAAGTTACAGATGCTTCACTGAGAATAAACAGAACAGGGCAATTTATATACTGATCCATCCCCTATCATCCAGTCCCACCATCTGGCAGTCAAAGGTTTAGAGCCACCCAGAGCATGGGGGCTGTGTCCCTGATCATCTTGGCTAATAGCAATTGACAGATCTATCCTCCATGAACTCATCAATTCGGTTTTGAACCCAGTTATGATTTAGGCCTTCACAACATCCCATGGCAATGAGTTTCATAGGTTGCTTGCACATTGTGTAAGTTGAACAGTCTCGGTCTATTTAATCTCTCCTCATATAGAAGCTGTTCCATATTCCTAATCATTTCTGTTGCCCTTCTCTGTACCTTTTCCAATTCTAATAGATCTTTTTTGAGTTGGGGCGACCAGAACTGCACACAGTATTCAAGATGTGGGCATACACTGGACTTATATAGTGGTATTATGATATTTTCTGTCTTTATTATCTATCCTTTTCCTATAGTTCCTCACATTGTTAGCTTTTTTGATTGCTGGTGAAATACATTCCTGCAAAAGTCTATACACCATTGAAGTCCCTCTTAAACCTTTAGAACAGCCACCTTAGTTTTAAAGACACTGAGAGATGTTTCATATACTGTTAATTATGCAGTATCGGCCTATTTCTCTGGCATGTACCTGACTTAACTCACACCACATGCTGACCCCGCCATTTGCCACTTTATCAGTAAGGATGAAGTAAAGTTTGTCCACTGTAAGGCGTAGAGTGCACGTCTTGGCTAGTTTGGCAATTGTATTGATCACACCTATGGGATAAAGTTTCAATAAATGACTTCCTAAAACTTCTAGCACAGGACAAAACAACTTTGCTTGCAAGGTTGTGGTTTGCAGTTTGGCTGGAAAGACCATTATTAAAATAAATAAATCAATGGAAAGTGGGAACCCAAGATTTCGATATTTTGTTAAATTCTGTTGTTTTGGTTTAACCCCACACCCATCATTATTTTGCTTGGAGAGAGACAAGGTGGGTAAGGTAGTATCTTTTGTTGGACCAACTTCTGTTGGTGAGCAAAACAATCTTTCAAGCCACACAAGAGCTCTGTGGTTCAAAAGCTTGCATCTCTCACCCACAGAAGTCAGTCCAATAAAAGATATCACCTCTCCCACCTTGTCTCTCTAATATCCTGGGACTAAAAAGCTACAACTACGCTGCAAATAATTATTTTTTGTCTTGTCAGCTATTTCCTATCCTGTCTGACATCTCAACTGTGAGAAATCTGTGGTAGGAGCTATCTTCTTTATTTTTTGTCTGTATACTGCTCTGCAAGAGGACTACTTGTTTAGGGTTCATAGGTGCTACCATTACCACAAATAGTAAACAAACACATAAACAAACAAAAGTGAAAGATTACAGAGCAAAATTGTTGGAACATAGGAACAAGCCACAGACTAATGGTCTATGTTTTTTTTTTAATTCTTGTTTTATTTATGTATAATTGTGCCTACATGTTACAGTCCAACATGCCCTGAAAATATCTCACATGGACAAATATTCTCAGATCTACCACTGAGCTGTTCTGGCAAGTTGTTGCAGGGCTCTGTGCCTCGGTTTCCCCATTTGTAAAATTAAGACAGTGACACCTTTCTTAGGTAATGGCTTTTGGGATACAACGTGCTATACAAGGGCCAGGTGTTAAACTGCCCTGTAAACAGGGGTTGACATTTGTCTTCTAAACCTGCCAGTTTAGTCGCTTGGGATACAAAGCACTCTATGACCAGGACAGCAGCCACCAGGAAGATGAGGCCCATGGTTCTTGTGCTTGCAAAGCAGCCCTGGGTTCCCCTCCTCACGCCTGTCACTCGGGGGGGGGGGGAGGGTGCATGGCTCCTTGCGGGACGGGGAGAGGCTAGGGGATCTGGCGGCACATATCACCGAGATCTGAAAACTCAGGGGGCATGAGGGTTTGTAATCTCCCTCCCACTCCATCTCCCAGCCCCCGCCACAGCTCACTCTGCCCCTTTCCCCACAGACAGGCTCCCGTCCCGTCCCCTAGGGTCCCTCCCACCCCCGCTGCTGCAGACCCGCGGCCCCCCAGCCCAGCCCGCTCACGGGTGAAGTGGTTCAGGCAGGCGACGTCCACGATCTTGGCCCGAAACCGCATGGCGGCAGCCGCCCTGAATTTGGAAGCAAAATAAACCCGCCCCAGCTCAACCTCTCCGGGAAGCCCGCCCCCGGGCAACCCAGTTCCGCTTCCCTTTCTCTTCCCCTCCCACCTCTGCTGCCTCGTATAGCGTCAGCGTGCGCCTAACCCGGTGAGAGTGTAACAAAGGGCCCGATTCGGGTGTCAGTCCGGAGTTACTCCATTGGGGGTCAATGGGGCTGAGCTGGTGTGAAAGCAGTGCCAGCGCGAGCTCAGTATCAGCAGCATGGAGGGGGTGTTTCCGAGAGAGCAGATCACACACACAATGCACTACTGCATGTGCCTTGCTGCATAAAAGTGGTGATGATGTTACTTCTTTCCTTTAAAAGAAATGAAGAGCTAAAGGAAATAGGGAAAAGTTGGTATCAAATATTAACAGAACAAAAAACTACACACATAAAAAAGGTAGGAGTTGAGAAAAAAACACCATAGTGTTAGAAATGGCTCAAAATATGAAAGAAGGGAAATAAGCATAAAACAATAAAATAAAAAGTGAAAATTGGTAACAGTTAAAAAAAATGGAGACCAGACCTGTGCTTGACTCTCCACTCTGTTACACCAATGTTACACTGATCGAAATCAAGGAGTTAGATTGATGTAAAACTAGTGTTGCCATGTGGGGAATCAGGCCTAAAGAAAGGTTAGGAAAAGAGAGTGAAAAGGAGCAGAGGAAAAGGGGGGGAAATGAACTGAGTATTTTTTAGGAACTAAAGCAGTAATTCTCAAACTTTTTTTTACTGGTGACCCCTTTCACATAAAAAGCAACAGAGGATCCTGTGGCACCTTTAAGAGTAACAGAAGTATTGGGAGCATAAGCTTTCGTGGGTAAGAACCTCACTTCTTCAGATGCAAGGGAGGTTCTTACCCATGAAAGGCTATGCCTTTCATATAGCAAGCCTCTGAGTGCGACACCGCCCCCTCCCCCTTATAAATTAAAAAAACACTTTTTTTATATATTTAAGCCCATTATAAATGCTGGATGCAAAGCAGGGTTTGGGATGGAGGCTAACAGCTCCCAACGCCCCATGTAATAACCACATGACCCCCTGAGGGGTCCTGACCCCCAGTTTGAGAACCCCTGAACTAAAGTTTGGCAAAGAGTTTTCTTAAGGGGCAGGGGAAGCAAAATGATTTAATGTGAACACTAGATGGGGCTGGTGAGCTCACAGTCGGTTACAGTCCGATGACAAGCATAGTATGTATACTAATAAAAACCCAGTATTATAATACAGAAGAGTTTATGTTGCTCTGACTCTTGGTACAAGGGGAACCCTATATGGAATCAGTGCTTAAAGCCACAGGATCCAAGCTTGCTGCTGTTGAAAATGCTGTTATTATGTATTATTTGTAATCATAGCACCTACCTAGGAATCCTAGTCATGGACCAGAATCCCATTGTGCAAGGTGCTGTACAAACACAGAACAATAAGACAGTCCTTACTCCAATGAGCTTAGTAGGGGTCCTGTACCCTCTCCCTCCCCATAACTATCTGGGCAGGTAGTTCAGAGTGTGAAGAGGGTGCCATGTAGCAGAAAGAGGAGAGAAAGAGGAAAAATCCTTTCCCCTGTGCAGCTGGGAGGAGGAAGGGTAGAGGCTCCTCTCATGGAAAGCAACAGTGGGTGTAGTGGATGGAATAAGGCTATCTTCCACCTGAGAACAGCTGAGGGGGAAGCTAGAGGTGTTTGTAAGTAGAGTACATGTTCCACTGCACGTCCTCCCAGCAACTAACAGGGAATAGTCTAATGGGGCAAATTCTCATTGGAATGGCAAGGCATGTTGGTGTCAGTCTGGCCTCCCAATAAAAGCAGTGGGTTTTTACATGATAAACCATCAACAATGACAACTGTGTGAATTTTCCAGTGGCAGGATCTGTGAGTAGCATAATTTAAGCACTCACTTCATGTGAAAAATTCATGTTTATGGCAGCTTTGCATCATATATCAGAGAGGAGGCAGGGTCATGAGGCATTAATGCCCACTCTAACAGACACCATGTATACCCTTATCAGAAATGACAATGAGTTGCGTGCCTGTGTTTAAATTATTTGGGCAAAAACTTGTTAGAACATACTGAGACAAACTCAGTTATAAACCAAAGCATCTCGGGCCAAATCCAGGCTCCAACCCTGAGGCCTCTCTAGAGTTTGCTCCCATGTAGCACTAATCAGATCCCAAGTAGCCCCCTCAGCAGCAGCCAGGGATCAGCTTGTCTGCCACCAAATCCCTCTTTTGGGGGCAGACACCATGTCTCCCCCTACTACATTACCATAAAATATAGTGAGTGATACCATTGAAATGGGGGTCATATAAGAACTGCAATAGATGTTCCTGATGGAGTTGTGTTCTCCCCATATGAGCGACAGTTAGAGGGACCATGAAGGAGCTGGGTACTCCGAAGAAACAAGCTAACTCACATCTCTTAAAATGGAACTGTCAGTCAGGGAGACAGGAACATCAAAGCCCAAGATTTCATCTAACTGCAAGATCATTGGGCTGTTCTAAATTGCCGTATGAGTACAGGGCCTCACAGCGGCTTCATCAGGATTAATGAAGTGCGAAAGTGAGCTTCAAGTCTGCTTTCCACATACCCTATAACTTGTGCTGCATGCAAGTTCTCTGAGTGGATTTGATTTTCTCCTCATGCTTTGTTCTTACAGCTTATTTTTTTAAAAGAATTTTGCATTTATATGTAGAATTATCTTGCAGTGCCATTGTCTCTTTTATGATTACTTTTGTGATTCTACTAATAATATTTTAATGATTGCTCTATGCATGTTAATTTAAGTTGTTTTTCAGGTTCTGTTCTATTTGGTTAATGCTTAGGTTGGTTTAGTATTGTATTTCTGTGTGTTAATTATGAAAAATGAAAACAATTGAATACGAGAAATGATAAATTTATTTTGTTTTGCTTTTATGTCAACTGTATTATTCACAACCCCATAGCTATTTTTAGTAAAACAAGCTAGAAGTAAATACTTCTCGGGACTAAGAGCTGCAAAACTGCAGGGATCAATAACTGAATCACAAGAGGGCCAGTTCCACGATGTGTTCAGTTTGCTCAACTCTTATGCACCATGCAGAAAGTGCTCTGCATTTTGCTGGATGGGCCTACCATGATCTGGAAAACATTGCAGATGCTCTTTGTTTGCCATGGAAGCAAGTTTTCTAGCCCCAGAATCAGGTTATTCAAAGATAGAAAAAAAAAAAAAAATGCAAGCCACACATCCAGTCAAATTTGCAACACCTAACTTGACCATAAAACTACATTGTGCTAGTTTGGTTATTGGCTGAATTTTTGGGAGCTATCAGAGACTTTGGGAAACATTATATAGGAGTAATGCATATGGAAGATATTAATAAGTAACAAGATTGGTGCTGGTGCCTCCTGGATCTTGTTATTAAACTTACTATCTGGTGTCACAGATAGTTAGCAACTAAGCTGCAATGCTGTTATTAATATTGTTGGATGAATCCTATGAGGATAGAAAATGGCATGTCTCAGAGGTAGTGCATTAAATGTTCGAGAGATGAATGCCAGCTATCCTATTTGTACAAAACCAATTAATAAATCAAAAACTAAAGGGCAGAGAGAAGCTGAAGAGAGAAAGGGAGAGGGGTACATATGTACATCATACATCATAAAATAACTGTGTGACTTGATGGGATTTTAGTGGCAAACTGTCTTGGTAAAAAGCTTGGGGAATATAATACATAAGCTTCTCTTCTCACCACCAGGAACATACAGGCCCAGATCCTCAACAGTATTTAGGCTCCTAACTTCCATTGAAATTATGTGAAAATGAGAGAGGAGATTGGAGATGCACCAGGAAAAAACAGCATTCCTTGAGCAGATCCTCAGCTGGTATAAGTTGTTAATGTGAAGTCAATGGGTCTAGGACAATTTACACTAGCTGAGAAACTGCCCCCATGAGTTTAAGGGGTAGGTGAAGATCAATCTTGGAGAGTTTCAATCATGGTCTATGAATTCAGGAGCCCCTAGCCAATACTGTGGGTCAACAGAGGATAAGCAAAGAGTGCCACATGGAACACAAGGGAAAGCTTTGATGGGCTCTTTGTATTTCCTATCTCTAAGGGGAAAAAAAAACAAAAAACACTACATTTTTTCTGGTTAGTAACTTAGATTTGAAGAAAAATCCATCCAACATATTTCTCTCTCATTAGAACCCCAGGTCTGGATTTCCAATTAGGCACATGCCTAGGGGCACCAGTGTTCTAGGGACACCATGGATTAAAAGTTTTATTTTTTTAAAAAAGAGAAAAACACAAAAGGTCAGCTGTAGGCCGGGGGGGTAGGGAGGGGAAGAAGAGGGGGACGCAGAAAATGCTGTGCCTAGGGGCACATAAGGTTCAATCCTACCCTGTAGAAACCTCTTCACTCTGATCCAAAATTTCCTACCCTAGGCAATCTCAGAAATATTAGACAAATACTATTTATTCATTATACATACTGTTTCTATAGATAAGATACAGCAACATTTTGAAGAATAAAAACAATTTTGCCAAAAAATATTTGTCTTTGCATTTTTATTTTTGTCTGCTATGGACACCCTTTCACTTGGGTGATGAAGCGGAGTGGATCTTAAGAATTTCATTTTTAATTTGCTGGTGGTAGTTCCTAAGGTATTGGGCTCTGTTCAAAGAACTCCTGGGTATGTTTTAGATCTCCGTGTACCCTGAATCGATAAATGCAGGTATATTCTGGGTGGCCCCAATTGTTCAGCACTTTCAGTTTCACATACCTCATGAATTCAGAAAGTTCATTCTGAAAGGAAAGAAATTAAAGCTATTATTTTTTACTTTATGTATCTCTCATTGTTGATCAACAATTAGCATCCTGCAGGGGTGACTTGTTCACTATTTTACTCTTTGCTGCCATGTGAAATCATTGCTCACAAGATATGAAGATGCTTATACCTCTAACTGTACTTTAAGATAGTAATTATGGAGACATAGCCACAAAAAAGGCTAACTTGCTTCAGTAAGCAAAGTAACTCTATGAAGTTCTCCTCACTTAGAGGTTGACTCCACCACATGTAGAAATCCCATTGATATCTATGTGAGGTCTGTGCACAGAATTTCTACACAGACAAGCATTTAAATAGAACAGATTTATTTTCAGTAATCTGCAACAAAAAGATTTCCTTACAGTTATCAGTAATGTTTAATTTGATGGACCAATATTCTGACAGTATGTGATGTGTTTTCTTTTTATGCAGCCTAAGAGCAGATCACCCAAATTCATTGCAGGTAACACAGCAGATTAGACTCTAGCAATAGCACTGCAGAAAAATGCTTCGTTTTAAAGCCACCATTAACAGAACTACAGACTAAGTTATAATCCTTTCTACCCAGGGCTATTTCTCCAGATCACTTCTATTGGGAATCACTTCCCCTCTTCCTTAATGTACCTTCAATTGGAATGTTTGAAATAAATCTCCTTCATAGTTATATATGAACTCTCCTAAGAAAGTTCCTTGCTCCTCATCTTCCTCCTTTAGGCCCTGCAGAAAAACACAGGCATGGAGAAAACAAAAGACAGTGGAAACCCAATTACAACAGGTTTAAATATGTTTTCTCTTCATGCAGATAGTTAAAACAAAAAGCATAACATGATATCCCAGATGCACAGTGATGAGCTAAATCCATAAAATAAGGGTCCTTGTAGCACAAGTCCATTCCCAAAGCCAGGTTTGACCGGGCTGGTGGTGTCACAGGATATCCAAAAAACCCAAACATGGATGGTATACTCATGAAATATCTAACTCTTGTTCATAAACCAAGGATTTATTTCAAATACATCTCTGAAGTTACAAATATCAGGAGAAGCCTGATAGTTGTGGCCTACTGGTTACCACTTCATGTTTTGGTTAAGTTATAGTCACAATAGTCCCGTGAGATAGGTAAGCAAATACTATCCCCATTTATAGCTGGGGAAATTGTGAGAGGTTGAGTGAGTTAATGGCAAAGCCAGGATTAGAAATCAGGAGTTCCTAGTACCCAGCCCTGAGCAGAATCCCCTAAACCACTTTACTTCTCTTGTAGGTAGCATGTAGACACAGCAGGTTGTGCAGGAATGGGAAAGTCTCATTTTTAAGAATAAATGGAACAAGAATTATGCTGATAGTTATATATATAAATTGCTCTCTTCCTACAATATGGAGTGAGTTGCAGGTGTGAAGGAAATATACAAAACTTTCTTTTTTCCTATATTTTCTCCCATACTACTCCCCACCCTTCTTAGAAATCTTATATAAAAAGCTAAGAAAGATACTTACATAGACAGCGAAGTCCTTAGGAGCACTGGAGATTTCTCCTGTAGGGGAGATTTTCTTGGGAATGTGCTCCATTGTAACTGCTCTTGGAATTATTTCCATAGCCAGTTTGATGACAGTTTCACCCTGACTTCCTGGGAAAGGCCAGCAGTCCCCAGGGTAATTGTTGGGCTAAAACCAGAACACAAAACAATGATTATTGGTTTAGACAACCATGTGGCTAATGGTATCGCTGGTATAATTCCACTGAAATCAGTGGAATCCTTGAAACCAGGGATTCCTTTGGCTCCTTAGAATCTATCTTGAAACACGCCAATGATATTTAAATAATCACAAAGTTCATATGGTTTGAGTCTAATTAAAAATTAAATATAAAATGTATTGTTTAATTCTGAGGATAAACACTAGTTCCATGATGCAGTATTCAGATGGACTGTTTTGGCTGCACCACTCATAAAAGCTCTAGTACCACGGTCTGCCCTTTCCCCCCGCACTTATGAACCATGTTTATTCCCAGGTGCCAATTCTTAACTCTGTTGCTTTTATTTCTCTCTTTCCATCACTTGTGGTGTGGTGCCAACCTGGGTTTGTCTGCAAAAATTCCGTTAAGTACAGCAGCATAGGCTGTCTTTCTATCTCCACTGATCCCTCCCTGAACGTTGGGCAGTATGGGGAGAAGAACAGGGAAAGCAGACATGGGGAATGGTAGTGGGAAAAGGAGACCCAAAAGGAAGAGAGGAAAGGGTAAAGGAAACTCTCAAGACTTCTTTTATTTTGATTTCTACCTGAAGAATAACTTCTGGAGACTTTACAAAAACCAGCATTGGAAATGATAACCAAAAGAATTTTCCTCTATTATGACGGTAGCTCCTGGTAGTTCTGGACTGAACAATGCTGGCACCTGAAATTAAAATATTCATACAGTAATGAGATAATATCTCACATATAGCACTACTTGGACCTGAAGAAAAGTTCTAAGTAAGCTCAAAAGCTTGTCTCTCTCACCAATAGAAGTTGGACCCACTTTGCCTCTCTAATATAGCAGGTATTCTTAACAATGTGTAATATACAGAGGATCTAATGACCAACACCAGGTGTTGGGTGCTTAACTCCTAATGTATAGACAACAAAGCCCCTGTAATACAATTATCATCATTTATATGAGTGACTCTTTCAAACTAGACATGTATCATCGCATGTAACTCTCAGAAAAAAAAATCATCAAACAAATCTTTTATGTGACCCAATCAACATACACCAGCCATAATTCTTATAGCTCTCTCTTCCCCACATGCTTACTTCCATATACTCTTCTCAAATGGGCATGAAGAGATGTTGGCACAGCTTTCTCACCAGTAATACCATAAGAATGTCAGCTCTTACCATACTTTGACCTGAACAAGCACAGGTTTTCTAGCAACAGTATTTGTCTCTCTTTCACTTATTCTGTCCTTCTTTATAGTAACAGGCCATGGTGGCTAATTAAAATATTCAAAATTGATAATCGGCAGTGGGTAATAAAATTGAAGATAGGAAGTGATGAATAAAAACAATATTAAAATAAGCATTCATTTTTATAAAAAGGCTTGGAACACTGTCAGACTATGTAAATGCATAATCTTCTTATACAATGACCCTTGTCCTCTCTTCCACTTCCCTCCTATTGTAGGTGACATTCATTTGTACATTGTCTTAAACTAGATTGTAAGCTCTTTGGGGGCAGGGACTGTGTCTTCTTATATGTTTTTTTACAGTACATAACACCATGAAAACCCAGATTCTAATTGATAATAATAATACCTGCTGATTTTAGGGCATAATCAGGCATCTGGACTTGGTCTTCATCCAACTTTTCAAGTACTTTGTTCAGCATCCTTTTAACAGTCTGTGAAGGAATATAAAAGGTAAGAACTGTGAGAGGGGAAAGGAGTTTGCAAGTAGTACACACACCAGTTCACCTACAATCCGAAGTATGTGTAAAACAATCATGAAGTAACCATTATGTTAGACTAAGGTCTGGTCTACACTTAAAATTGAGGTTGACATAGCCATGGCAGTGAGGGGTATAAAAAAATCCCTAACTCCCCCAGTGCAGATGTTGCTAGTGCACTAAAAATAAAGTGTAGTTGTGGTGGCACAAGGAGATGGATGGGTATGTACTTGCGACAGCTAAAATGCTAGGTATGTACTTTGGGTGGCTAGCCCCTCCTGCTGCTCGCCCCACTGTGGCTATACTCTATATTTAACTCACTAGCTTGATCACAGCTAGTACAGGCATGTCTTCTTGCACTGGAAATTACACCCCCAGCTCAAATTGTAGACATACTCTAACAGGCTGGTTGTGGAGCACTGGTATCAAGTGCATGTATTATCTCTTGAATTAGAGACCACTTGTTAGAGGTTCTGAAAACCACCTGGAATCTCAACCAAAGTGCCAGAAAACTATTGTGTTCATCTTGTTCTATAATTTTGGCAATGGCCACCTTTGCAGGCGAGTGTGTGTAGCCCTCCTTCTAGGCAGTTGTTATACTATGTCAGAATAGTGGTAACTACCTATATAATGACCCTTAGTGTCATTATTAAATGACCCCTTATATATGTGCAATTTAATCACTACCTACCAAGTAGTTCATAAAAGTGAGTGATCACCAATTGGTTAAGTTCCTATAACTTCCAAGAAATAGAACGAAACTCAAAAGAGCAAAGATGTTTGATATACTCTTGTCCTCAAGAGCACTGAGCGCATACTGCCAACAAGATTCCCCTTGGGAAACCCTTACCATACTAGTCACTTCTACCTCAAAGACCAGCTGTTGCAGATGAAGAGACAGATTCTCTAGACAATATTACTTGTGTGGAGGATCCCCTGCATAGACCTGTGGGACAAACTGTGGAAGGCTAGGAGGACATATCATAATATCCTCTGCAAGCCCTGTGAAATAGAGTTTCTCTGGGGAGAGGCTGGGGGAAGCCTTGGCAGCAGCCAGGTCTCCCATGGACAACACTGACAGGGACCAAAGAGAGCCCAAGGGTACCAGAAGTGACTCAGGAGACTGGGTTGCAGGTTCTCCTTATGAATTTTCCACCAGATCATTCTCTTGGTGTAAAGGTGAAAAATCAATACTGTAGCTTAGACTATTGTTCCTTCAAATGTCTAATGTAGTGTACTGTACATCTTGTTCAGGAGGTGATGGCATTCTATTGATGGTTAGGGTGACAGAAATTCCTACCTATGTTATCCAATCCTTCAAGCTACCCCGCAAAAAAAGTCTCCAAAGAGAAATTGTTTATTGTGGGTGAACATTTGTTCCTGGATTCCCAAGACTGTTACACTACATATGTCAGTGAAGTATAAAAAAAGTGTGATAAGGAACTATGGTAGATACAAAGAAAGCTAGAAATCTCTACTTACAAAATCCTGCAATGTCCTTACCCATGTTGTAACACCTTTGATCTCACTCCCTTCCAGGGCTTCACTGATAGCACGCTGGGTGATCTCCTTTGTACCTTGTCTCAGAGCATGAAGCTCTGTCTGTAGCTTATCTACCTGCTCTTTAAGAGATTGGATTTCTTTCAAAACATGGTTTGCCTGCCTAGAAAAAGTGGGAAAGAGTGACAGAAAGCACTATTTTCCTGGCCTGTCTGGCTTGCGGTATGTCATGAGAATAAGAGACAGGCAACAGACACCTCTTTTTATATCTCTATAGAAATCTGCTCCGGATGATCAATTTGTAAGTGAGAGGAAAAGTAGACTTTGATACTAGTTCTAATACCTTCAGATGGAGAAGCCACCTCGCTGCCCTATGGGCAAAATTTTCAAAAATATATGTAAGCAATTTAGGAGCCTCACTCCAATAGACTTTCAATAGGACTTAGGTACTTTCAAAAAATTTTACCCTGCTTCCTGAGTAATACGGAGGTGAGTGGAAGCATATCTGCAACCATACTAAAAAATGTGTAAGGGCGGGTTTGAAGTACTAAGATTTTGTTTGATGTAGGAAAAAAAATAAAATATGGACAAAAGGATAAGGATCCTGCCTGGAAAATACTGGCATAGAAGATGCAATAACCTGCATTTTCAAAGATTCCAGGGCATTTCAAAACAAGAAAGAACAGATGCTTGAAAAAGTAAACTGGTTTTATCTGGAATGCAGACCAAGCCAGCAGCAGGTTACATTTGATTAAAAACTACTCACACAAATGGCACACTAGGCCACAAAAGAATATCCTCAGTTCCGATCCCTCAGTTGCCATCTCTGACACAGACCACACAAACAGATATAAAACAAGGAAAAATCCACATTAAAAAGTGCAGTCACCACTGCAACAACTTCTAAAACATATTTTACTGGACAAAAAATGTCCCCGTTTCCTTACACATAGGAGCAGTGGGTTCCCATGCCCCCTCCTACCTGAACTGCAAAGCCCCCATCACTTCTTTGGCCTACACAGTTCTGTACACAGGGCCGGCTCTGGCTTTTTGGCTGCCCCAAGCAAAAAAAAACAAAAAAAAAACCACTGCGGCGCAGCCGGAGCGTGGGTGCAGGGGGACTGGGTGGCGGGGGGGGGGGGGGGGGGGGGAGGGGGGAGGGCGGGGCTACAGCGGGGCGCTGCTACACGGCCCGTCCCGCCGCGCTGCGCCGCCTGCTGGGAGGGCTCCACTCCGGTCGGCGGGGAGGGAAGGACGAGGACTGCCCTGACGGGCTTGCTGCAGGGTGCTCCCGTCCTCCACACCGCCACCCCCTACAGAGCAGCCGGAGCGGAACAGCTTGCTCGGCTGGTGCCTGGAGCCGGCCCTGTCTGTACAGTACCCTAATATCTCCTATATAATTCAACATTCATGTTTTCTTTCTAGCATCTTGACATCAACTTTTCAATCAAAAACTGCTGCTTGATACGGCTCCCTTGTTTTTGTTCTTCCTTCTCTTTCCATTCTTCATTCATACGCTAAAGTGGACTGTAAAAGGTATTTGCTACACCTGTTTTGGTCATTTCTATTCCTTCCCTCTGATCTTCCTGTATTCCACTTTAAATATCTTTTTTCTGTTAAACATTTTTCTCCTTCATTCCTCATGTCCAACACTTCCCTGCCTCACTCTCTCTCCCGAATGAGTGTCTTACCCTAAATGTTCTAGTTTCTCATTTTGCCCACAGCTGCTCTTTCCCCCACTCCATACTCCTGTATTCTCCCCTTAATTAATTGGATGATTATTCCCTCACGGGTCCTCTTATTCCTCTGATCTTGGCTAACCATGCAGGGCTTCTTCACATGCAGCTCCAACGCCACCAGGCTAGGGAAGAAGCAGGGTTGGGAAGAAGCAAAGGTTTCCTCCACCTACAGTGGGAACTGTGTACAGAGGAGTGTGTATTCCACTTTACAGGAGGGCAGAACAATCAGAAGTTTCTATTTCTATTCATTTCAGAATATGGAGGGAACCAGCAAAAGAATTTCTCCATCCCTCCACCACAAGGAAGACAAAGCTGAGCAGCAGGAAAATAATAATCTTTTCCGCTTCTCCTCAAACACCCAGGGAAGATGGAAGTGGAAGCAGGTTTTCCTTCTTACCTAGTCGTGTACACGAGCAACTTATATGCCTGTAAGACAGAGAAGAAAAACTGCCAGCTCCAACATCTTCCCTTCCTCTGGATTTTAAGGGAGGGGGAGAAAAAAAAATCCCTACAGATACCTTTGGGGTTGGGAACATCATCAATGTGTATGAAGTTTGTGGGAGACCCAACTCCTCCATTTGTGCAGTTGTTGTGCTCAGGGTTTGAATTCCTTTACAGCAATGAGTCAAGTAGTCATCCAGAAATCCACCTTACCTTAGAGACTCCAGATCCATTCCATATATCTCTGATTCATCCTACATGGAAATATTAATAAAACATTCATTCCAAATACTAACATCGCCAATACAGAGCCTCCTGCAGAGAAAGGCAATCACTCTCTACAGGAACTTGAGATGGTAGACACTCAGAGACACAATGCCTACATACAACAAGTGTTTAACACTAACATACAACAGGAACTGGCACCCTATAAATACCCAGGAGAGAAAGACAATTAAATAGATCATAAGATTAATGATGGACAATTCCTTATTCATGAAGCAGATATCACAGTCTCCCATCATGCATTTGATTTATTTATTCTAAGATGGTAAATATAATTTATTAAAAACAAAACACTACCATAAGAACCAATCATCATATAGGTAAATATATGCACAAAATGTGTACTGAATTTTCAACTTTTCTGTATCTGTAAATGTCTCTGAGCTTATTCCATAAAGGCTGCAATTTTGCAGCTAGCAGACAGGAAGTAAAAGACATCTGAATAAAAAGTAGCATCTTTTCCTGTGGAGGGAGCACGGAAACTCAAATATTGCTGTTAGGTAAATGTTTGTTATAACATAATTCAAACTTATCTGATTGCAAGCATTATCCAGAATTTTACACATTACTTTTCTTATTAATAATAATTGCTTAAAAAAAATTTACATGACAGGCTCCTGGATATTGGTTAAGACACTTCAGGAAGCATACCATCTAGTTTGCTAACACAGAAAATTAATTGCTACATCAAGGATACACCTATTTTCATATAGTTTTATGTCAACCTCCTAGCTACCCATTCTATCAAAACATCCTATCCTCAAAGTATGTCTTCCAAACTCTTAATCCAATAATTTCTTCCCCTCTTTAACCAGCTTTTACAGTTCTGAAAAAGGGTCAAATGAATATCAGCCAGCCAACTGGAGGTCAAAACCTTCCCAAAAACTTCTCCATTACTAGTTCCATTTTAGGTTTTGCCTCTTTTCTTTTCCAGTTGTTTTCTGGGGCCACTGTAACCGAGGATTTCCTCTCTGTTATCAATACAACATTACTTCACTGTCTACAGACACAAGTAGATATATTCTCTATGAGGAAAGGTTGGAATACTAGTGGCCACACTCGTGTTACTCTCTATGATAAAGTGTGTTCCAATTCCAGTTTCTCTTTTTGATACAAGTCTTATGCCTTGGCAACACTTGCTAGTTAGAGCACATTAAATCAGTCCCAGGCACCCTAACTCCTGTGGTGTCCACACTGGCAAGGCACTTAGAGCGGCTGGAGCGCTCCTGGTAATCCACCTCCATGAGAAGCATAGAGCTTGCTGCGCCCTGGCTGGAGCTCTGGGGTGTCAGTGTGGACGATGTATTGCATTACTGTGCTGTGATTGGCCTCCGGAAACATCCCATAATCCCCTGCAGTCAAGTGGCCACTCTGGTCATTGTTTTGAACTGGGCTGCAGGCATGTGGATATCCCCTTTCAAAGCTCCATTTCTGACAGCCAGCATGCTTATCTGCTCTGGGACGCAAAGCAAACCATTACTGTGGAATGCTCCTGCTGCAGGGGCAGGCGTTTGTGAGTGTGAGAAAGAGAGAGGCCGGGGGTAGGGGCTGATGTCAGGTTTCCCCCTGCCACTGTCTGAACTTACAAGATAGCATGCTGACACGCTCTGCCCCTCATGCTTTGCAAACCCTTTCCAAAGCATGCCGCAGCCACTATGCTAATGTGGACATGCTCCACTAGGGTTACCATTCGTCCAGATTCTCCCGGACATGTCCGGCTTTTCTGAGTTAAAAATAGTGTCCGGGGGGGATTTGTAAATGTCCGGATCTCCCCCCCCTGCAGAGCGCACGCGGCTGACGGGGCAGCTGGCCAGATCATGCCACTCGCACCGGGCTCCAGCAGCCAGAGTCCCTCCTCCACTTCCCCCTCCTCTCCCCTGCTGCTTGAGATCACTCCCCTCCTCCCTTTCCCCCTCCCTGCATTCGCAGATCGCCGGCCGTTCGCAACGGGCCTCCGGCTATCTGGAGTTCCCCCCCCTGCTCCTCCCCCCCGCTGCCCAGCGCGCCACTCTGCGGGGGCAGGGACCGGGCTGTGCGCTCCGCTGGGGAGAGCGGCAACGTGTCCGGCTCCGCATGGAGTCCGACATGCTGTTCTGAGGAGCACGGTAAGTGGGCCAGGGGGTCGGAGAAGGGGGAGGGAGGTTCTGGAGGGAGCAGTCAAGAGACAAGGAGCAGGGGGAGGGTTGGATGGGTCAGGAGTTCTGCGAGGGGGGCTGTCTGGGGTGGGAGTGTGGATAAGGTTTTGGGCAGTCAGGATACAGGTAGGGGGCAAGGTCTCAGGAGGGGGCAGTCAGGGGACAAGGAACAGGGAGGCTTAGGTAGGGGGTGGGGTTCTGGAGGGCAGTTAGGAGCAGAGGTCCCAGGAGGGGTAGTCAGGGGACAAGGAGCAGGGGGGATTGGGAGTTTGGGAGGGGGGAGCTTTCAGGGAGCAGGGGTGGGGAGAGGGATCAGAGTAGTCAGGGGACATGGAGCAGAGGGGTTTAGATGGGTCAGGAGTTCTGGGCGGGGCTGTCAGGGGGTGGAGAGAGGTTGGATGGGATGTGGGAGTCCCGGGGGTCTGTCTGGGGGTGAGGGTGTGGATAAGGGTTGGGGCAGTCAGGGGACAAGTACGGTCCTAGGGGGCCAGTTAGGATGGGAGGAGGGTCTCAGGAAGGGGCAATCAGGGGACAAGGAGCAGCGAGGCTTAGGTAGGGGGTGGAGTCCTGGAGGGCAGTTAGGGGCAGGGGTCCCAGGAGGGGGCAGTCAGGGGACAAGGAGCGGGGGAGGGTTGGTGGTTCTGAGGGGGGCGGGAAGTGGGAGGGAGTGGAAGGGGCAGGGGCATGGCTAGGGCAGGAAGGGGGGGGGGGCTAGGGCGGGGCTCCTCCCATCCTCTTTTTTGATTGTTGAAATATGGTAACCCTATGCTCCACAGTCACAAGGAGCACAGTGTGAACACACAACAGCGCTTTCCCTGCTGCTGTCTCCGAGGGCTAGTTTAATTCCTGGCGCTCTACATCTGCAAGTGTAGCCATGTCCTAACTAACACTGAAACTATAACAAAAGGAGTTTTCTTTTAAGTGGTTATATTATAAAGTCTTTTGTTTGATCATGTGCCTTCAATTGGAGTTGTAGGGGCTCCGTACATCTGATAATGGGATCCTAGTTACCTAAAGCTGAGCAACCAAAAAATGAAGAAAACCAAAATTAAAGGCCACTTCTGAAAACGTTAGCCCAAGTGATTTGCTCAAAGGCATATTGTAAAATAATAGCAAACCCAGAAACAAAATAATTATTAATGTGTGGTTAAATATAATTAAATTCTAGGACACTGGAGTCTCCAATATACCTGAAACTCCACAGAAAGAAGGTGCAAGTTATTGGGTAAGCACTTTCTGTCCTAGAGCTAGACTGGTAGTGGCAGTCTTTATTTGATTACATCTAATCATAAATCACCTTGTGCCAGAAATGGTTAAAATCATAGAGGACAAAGCCGTTATATATTCCCCTGGACATCTGAATTCCTCCTCCATCAAGCAATCCCATGTAGTAAGTACCTGTTAGTTAAAAAAGAACAACTTTGTTTAAATTTAGAACATTATCATCTCCAGCAGATTATTCTCTTCAAAAGCAAGGGGCCTCAATCTGTCAAACACTTACACATGTGCTTAGCTTTAGTAAAGCAACCAGTGAAATAATCCCACTAAAGTCAAGTTAAATACATGTTTAAGTGTTTGCAAGACTGGGGCCTAATTTTGGAATGGATGCAAAATGCAGCCTTGAGGGACTTCCAAGGGCTGTATTAGTTGTCATCAGCATTTCAATAAGCAAAATGAACCTCTATGGCCCCTCTCCCTTTCTACATTCCTACCATCCCTCTACTTGAGTTTCCAAATTGGATATTTTGCAAGGAATGGTGAAATGACATTCTTATAGATTTTGAGCTGAGGAGATACATTTTCAACACATGTTAATGGAGCATTATGGTTTACATGGTTAAAATCAATTTTCAAATGTAAAAGTTAAGGCTTATTCCACATTAAATTGTTCACGTATTATATGTTATTTTTTAAAAATATATAGAAGTATCACCTACAGATCCCAGTCAGGATCAGGGTCCCCTATGTTTATAGGCCTTAATCCTGAGAACAGGTATTTGACTTTACTCACCATCAAGTCAATGGGTCTATTCACCAGTGTATGGATTTGCAGGACTGAGGGTCATATAAAGAGACAGTTCTTTGGAACAGGGATTATTGTGGCCTCAGTCCTGCAATGATCTCCATGCGGGCAGGACCTTGTGGCCACACACAGCTGCACTGGCTTCAGTGGAGCTCAGTGCACATTCAAGGATATGCCTCCATGGAGCTCACTGCAACACCAGAATCTAAGGGGGGCTGGGTCTACACTACCCGCCTGAATCGGCGGGTAGAAATCGACCTCTCAGGGATCGACGGGACGCGACAATCGATCCCCGAATCGACGCTCTTACTCCACCAGCGGAGGTGGGAGTAAGCGCCGTCGACGGGAAGCGGCAGAGGTCGATTTTGCCGCCGTCCCTACAGCGGGGTAAGTCAGCTGCGATACGTCGAATTCAGCTACGCTATTCACGTAGCTGAATTTGCGTATCTTAAATCGACCCTCCCCGTAGTGTAGATGTAGCCTGAGTCACTGATCCGGCAAAGACACATGGACTTAATTTTGCTCCTGTGCATAAAGTTAAGCATCTGTAATTCTCTGCAGGTTTGTAGCCAAAAATTGAGACAAGAGACAACTAATGGGTTTAACAAACTGTAAGCAGTGGTGAAAGGAGGAAGGATGAGGCATGTGGTAACATGATTTCTGATGCAACTGGAAAGTTGCTTTATTTGTTGTTTATTTTTTAACCTCTGCTTATTTCCACTTTTTTTTAAACCTGCTTATGTTTTTATTGATTTTTTGTAATACCTGCTATTTAATTTTTTTTTTACTACCACCTATTTCAAAAAATTATTACTGCCTATTTCTATTTAATTATTTTTATTTCCCTCTTTTTATTAACTTCATTTTTAATAACTGTTTGTAACTATCAGAAAAGATACAAAAAAGTTGAATCAAAACAACACAAACTATTCCATGGTGACCCCAATTTCACAAACTGCCATTGCCCTATAGTAAGTAAAGACATTTTTTCTTCTTCTTCTTCATTTTAAATAAAAAGAGTTAGTGATATCTCAGGGGCTTCTGAGGCTCTGAAGATTTCTGCCCCCTAGCTGTTCTTCCTCCCAAGCTGGGTTGCTTTGCCTCCTGTGATGAGTGAAGGCCAATCGCTGCTGCTCCTCAAGACTGGGAAAATTCTGGCCCCATTACAGCTAGTTTGGGAGAGGACACTTAGGTCCTCCAACCCCCACATCAGTCTCTTCCCAGAGAGCGGACTGGAGGGAGGGAGGCAGGCAGGCAGACCCAGCTGGGATATCCAACTGCCTACTTCAGTTCTCAGCTGTGCTTCTCTGTTAAAGCAGCACAAAGGGGCCAGAGGAGAGCAAAGAATTTGGTCCTCCTTATAGAGTGTCAGTTAATGCTGTACTTTATAGAAACTCACCAAAAAAGAATAAAGAAAGGAGGAACAGCACCAGTGAAATAATCTTTCGAGCCCAAATCTTCCTGGGGAACAGAAAGGAGAAAGAAAGCATAAAGTTAGCAGCCTCCACATATTTCACGTACATATTCTGTATTAGCAAAAAGTTTCTTTAGGATTTCTTGAAGCCCATATTGTTGGCTTCATCCTGCAGCCTATTGAAGTTAATGGTAAAGCTTCTTTTAACTTCTGCAGTGGAGATTCAAGCACTATATCAAAACTGAAGAGACATTAAAATTAGTGATTGGTCTTATGACCCCTGATCCCAGAACTGGTTTCAGCAAGAGCCTAGATTGACACCAATGTAAATCACTCTCTTAATTCTTTGTCAGATATGGGAGTGTGATTAATACCAATCTGTTTCTCCTGCCCACCTGCATTTATCTATTTCCCCACCCATCCTTGAGAAAAAGATTCTTGTTCATCTTTACCTTGCAAAAGCGCTGCATATTTTCATCACAAAGTGCGACAGAACTGTTATGCATAGTCCTAGCAAGTGGAAGACAAGCCTGATACCTTCTGAAAAACATGCAACAAGCACACAGTTAAATGAGCTCAGATGTAGTTAAAAATGCAGTTCTACTCTCAAAAGTCACTGCAAAATAGACATAATGGGGTTCATGTTTGTCTCTCAGGCTATGTCTTCACTTCAAAAAAGGTGTGTTCTTAACTTGGGGTAGCATAGCAGTGAAGACACAGCAACTCATCTTTTAATTTGGATTAGCATTTTGATTTAAAGCATATGTACAGCCTGGGTTTGACGTGGAGCTGTTAACCCTGTATTTTCACTGTTTTTTTAACCCAAGTTAAAAAAACACATTTTCCTTTTTTCCAATAAAGACATAGCCTCAGTTGTTCTAGATCACATTATCAGTTTATAAAATAAAGAGATGTTGCTGCATTTCCTATCACCACCTCTGTAAAAAGTCCATCTGGTTTCTTTCTGGCTCAAACATCCTCACCACTAAGGTCTTATCTTCAATGCAACAGTTAACTCAAATTGATACACTTGAGCTACTCCACTTGAACTAACCTAAACTATAGATTCATTATGGAGCCTCCACAATTATTTTTATTTTTTTGTCTCCAACATTATAAGGCGAGTCCTTTAAGGTGCACAGTGAATGAGACAAGGAGACCTGTGGAGCTCTAGCTTTGGTCTCTGCCAATGTTATATACAAATGCCATGGACTCTGTCTGATTAGTACATAATACTATAAGATGCGTCCTCTGCATTTAGGGTTGTAGAAAAAAAATTACATGGAATTATTTGTGAAATAGCATATGAACATATAATTGAAGAATATCTATGTATGACAATATAGAAGGGAATAAAGTTAATGTGGCACACGCAACCACAACTTTGTAACTTCCTGACTTTTGACTGCTTAGCCATGCAACCTTAATGTGGTCCTAATTCAGTTCTGCTTTAATATATCCCCCCCCACTTTATAGGATGTGTCTATCAACAACATCTCTTTAGATGTGCAAACAATCAAAAATGTAAAAGCCCATACAACAGAACAACTTACAAAACAAATGTAAGTGCACAACATACAACAATGCACACAACTAGACAGTTTACAATCACTCAACACTTAAACTTACTTTTGGGTGAGTGTTGAAGCTGCCTATCTTCCTGCCTGAGACTAATAGGGGTCTGGCTTTCAGTACTACTGGGTATACGTCCTTGTCTTTGAGATAGCCTAGAAAATAGAAAAGGGCTTTAGAAATTCAAGAGTTGCATAAGCGGCCACATGCAGGCAAAAAACAGGCTACATTTTCCAAAACAACCTCTAGAACTAAGGTACAAGTATTTGTACCCATAGTTGCACTCATTTAGAAGCCTAGCTAGCTGTATCTGACTGCCAATTAGTTATCTAAATGGGTACAATTAACTACACATGTAAACACGGGGGAGGGCAAAATTTTAAGCCTGGATTTAATTACCATTTCACAGAGCAGGCGGCAGAGTTCTTTACCCTGTGTTCTCTAGCTTATCTACTTAACAGCCAATTCAACTAATTGGACTATCACTCGGCTCTGGAATTTGGCAATAATGAATACAAATATTTAAGAAACTACCTTAGTTTAATAAATCTTTTTTTTAAATTCCATTAAAAATCCTATACTAAGAAAACTTTAAAGTCACATAAAAAATTTAAAAGCCAGGAAATGCCAGCGGTTAAATTGCACATTCAACTTGCCTGACTCTGGAGTGTTTAAATGTGAAACTGTAATGTTTTCAACATATTTTCTATTTATGGAATATATTTAGGCAACTAACCAACAATATCAGATAAAGAATACAGTACAATCCATAGTGAATACTATTTGCTATGACTGTAGGTGTTCGACCTGCAATAAATACACTTAACCATTCCTGCAATTTTTAATTGACACACTGTATGTTTTAAAACTAAGCCTTACTGTATCCCTCAGGGATGAAGAGGCAGCAATGACCAGCACATATGATACCCTTACTAACATCCAGCATTTTCTATAAAATGCTGCAGTTGCAGTACAGTGGGAGATTAAGAAGGCTTTCCAGTGCAGAAATGTAGTTCTTCAGTGAAACTCCTGGTCAAGTTAATTGAATGTTCAAAGGAAAAAGATAAGATGAGATAAGGTGTTTTTTTATCACTATGAGTAGTGACAGTACACACATTCAGAGATTTGGAGACAGTATTTTATAATATGGTCCAAAAACATTTAGCAGTCTAATGAACTTTGTCATCCACAACATTTAAATAGAGATGTGGTGAATCTCAAAATGAAATCTGCTGGTACACAAATCTGGTCATTTTGCTGGATTCAGATTTATACAAATCTGCTTCTGAAATTTGACACAAATGTTGGACACCTAGAATAATTAAAATGGCTACTAGTATATGAGAGTAAGATATTTTAAGTATGGCTCAGATTCTGTTCTTGCTCATTCAGCATCTCCTTTTGGCTACCCTGATACTGTGTCATATCCTGTACTCATTCCATCAGATTCCCAGCTCCTGCCATCCATCTTGTCCCAACACTTTTTCCCATTCTCCCACCTACTCTCTCCCACTGGTCCTGCTTTCAACTGTCCTGACCCTGTACTCTATCATTCATCAGTTCTCTCGCACTGCAGCATCTTCCCT
>NC_048299.1:99259533-99376917 GCF_013100865.1 Trachemys scripta elegans
AAATATTTAAGAAACTACCTTAGTTTAATAAATCTTTTTTTTAAATTCCATTAAAAATCCTATACTAAGAAAACTTTAAAGTCACATAAAAAATTTAAAAGCCAGGAAATGCCAGCGGTTAAATTGCACATTCAACTTGCCTGACTCTGGAGTGTTTAAATGTGAAACTGTAATGTTTTCAACATATTTTCTATTTATGGAATATATTTAGGCAACTAACCAACAATATCAGATAAAGAATACAGTACAATCCATAGTGAATACTATTTGCTATGACTGTAGGTGTTCGACCTGCAATAAATACACTTAACCATTCCTGCAATTTTTAATTGACACACTGTATGTTTTAAAACTAAGCCTTACTGTATCCCTCAGGGATGAAGAGGCAGCAATGACCAGCACATATGATACCCTTACTAACATCCAGCATTTTCTATAAAATGCTGCAGTTGCAGTACAGTGGGAGATTAAGAAGGCTTTCCAGTGCAGAAATGTAGTTCTTCAGTGAAACTCCTGGTCAAGTTAATTGAATGTTCAAAGGAAAAAGATAAGATGAGATAAGGTGTTTTTTTATCACTATGAGTAGTGACAGTACACACATTCAGAGATTTGGAGACAGTATTTTATAATATGGTCCAAAAACATTTAGCAGTCTAATGAACTTTGTCATCCACAACATTTAAATAGAGATGTGGTGAATCTCAAAATGAAATCTGCTGGTACACAAATCTGGTCATTTTGCTGGATTCAGATTTATACAAATCTGCTTCTGAAATTTGACACAAATGTTGGACACCTAGAATAATTAAAATGGCTACTAGTATATGAGAGTAAGATATTTTAAGTATGGCTCAGATTCTGTTCTTGCTCATTCAGCATCTCCTTTTGGCTACCCTGATACTGTGTCATATCCTGTACTCATTCCATCAGATTCCCAGCTCCTGCCATCCATCTTGTCCCAACACTTTTTCCCATTCTCCCACCTACTCTCTCCCACTGGTCCTGCTTTCAACTGTCCTGACCCTGTACTCTATCATTCATCAGTTCTCTCGCACTGCAGCATCTTCCCTCCAGCCCAGCTCTGAGCCCAGTGTCCCATCCATTCCCTCTTAATGTCACCTGTCTCTTGCCACCCAAACATTGTAGCCTGTCCCCCACATGCTGCTTAGTACAGCAGATTGCTGCCTGTAACCCTGACCAGATGGCTCTTATGAATCCCCACAGTTTTTAGAATTAAGTATTTTTGTTTAATAAGAAAGACCAAGGATTTGATATTGAAAACATTTCAAAAAAATATTTTATCCATTCTTATTATCAAGAGCAAGAATCGTAAAGAGCATTGTGTACTGTACAGTATCTTCACAGTTTTCTCTGTTTCTACGATCCAGAGCCTCTTATGAACAGCAAGCTTATTCAAAGTTTGCTAGACTGCTCTGGTTTTATTGGTATGTATTTCAGTTCAGTAATTCATTGCAGGGAGGATTATGATTTATGGGCTTTTTTTTTTTTTTTTGGAAGAGCAGTGTTTTGAGGAGGGACCTTAATGAGCAAGCATGCAGTTTGGGTTATAAGAACATAAGAATAGCGATACTGGGTCAGATCAATAGTCCATCAATCCCAGTATACTTTCTTCTGACAGTAGTCAATGCCAGGTGCTTCAGAGGGAATAAACAGAACAGAGCAAATATTGAGTGATCTATTGTTCACGCCCAGCTTCTGGCAATCAGACACTCGGGACACTCAGAGCATGGGTTTCATCCCTGACCATTTTGGCTAATAGCCATTGATGGACCTATCCTCCATGAACATATATAGTTCGTTTTTGAACCCCCGTTATAGCTTTGGCGTTCACAACATCCTCTGGCAACAAGTTCCACAGGCTGACTGTGCGTTCCTTTTGTTTGTTTTTAATGTGCTGTCTATTAATTTCATTGGGTGATCCCTAGTTCTTGTGTTATGTGAAGGAGTAAATAACACTTCCATATTCACTTTCTCCACACAAGTCGTGATTTTATAGACCTCTATCATATCTCCTCTTAGTCGCCTCTTTTCCAAGTTGAAAAGTCCCAGTCTTTTTAATTTCTCCTCATATGAAAACTGTTCCATGCAGGGCTGGCTCTAGGCACCAGCAAAACAAGCTGGTGCTTGGGGCGGCACATTTGTAGGGGCGGCATGGCCCGCACCGGCCATGCCGCCCCTAAAATTGTGCCCCAGCCGCCCTAACTCACCTCCGCTGCTGCCGCTCGCGCGCCACTGCTCCCCCTCCCTCCCGGGTTTGAGAGCCTGGGAGGGTGGGGGAGACCCCGAGCGGCTGCGGCGCGCCGCGGCCGCTTGGGATCTCCCCTTCCCTCCCGGGTTTGAGAACCTGGGAGGGAGTGGGAGCAGCGGCGTGCGAATCAGCTGATTCGCGTGCCGCGGCCGCCCGGGATCTCCCCTTCCCTCCCGGGTTTGAGAACCTGGGAGGGAGGGGGAGCAGCGGCATGCGAATCAGCTGTTTCACGTGCCGCAGCCGCTCGGGATCTCCCCCTCCCGCTGCTTCTCCCTTTCCCTCCCTCCCTCCTAGGCTTGAGAGCCTATGGGGAGGAGGCAGGGCTGGGGATTTGGGGAAGGGGCGGAGTTGAGGCGGTGCCGGGGGTGGGGTAAGAAAAAAACGGGGGCGGGGGGCGGCCAAAATTGTTTTTGCTTAGGGCGGCAAAAATCCTAGAGCCGGCCCTGGTCCCATGCCCTAATAATTTTTGTTGTCCTTCTCCATACCTTTCCCAATTCTAATATATCTTTTTTTGAGATAGGATGACCAGAACTGCCCAGACTGTTCAACGTGTGGGCATACAATGGATATAGATATAGTGGCATTGTGATATTTTCTGTCATATTATCTATCCCTTTCCTAATGGTTCCTAATATTCTGTTAGTTTTTTGACTGCCTCTGCAAACTGAGCAGATGTTTTCAGAGAACTATCCACAATGACTGCAAGATCTCTTTCTTGAGTGATAACAGCCTATTTGGACCCCATCATTTTGTATGTATAGTTGGAATTATGTTTTCCAAAGCAGATTACTTTATATTTATCGACACTGAATTTCATCCGCCATTTTGTTGCCCAGCCACCCAGTTTTGTGGGATACCTTTGTAACTCTTTGCAGTTTGCTTTGGACTTAACTATCTTGAAAAAATGTGTATCATCTGCAAACTTTGTCACCTCACTGTTTACCCCTTTTTCCAGAACAGTTATGAATATGCTGAACAGCACTGGTCCAGGTACAGATCCCTGGAGGGCACCAGTATTTACCTCTCTCAACTCTAAAAACTGACCATTTATCCCTGCCCTAGCAGAAAGGGTGTTCTAGGCAGATATGTCAACATGTAGAAAGGACAAGAGATAGGAGTGAGAAAAGAATGTGAAGAGGGCAGGAAATGGTGTGGCTTGGACAGACTGAAGGGTGGAGTTGGAACACTGGATGGCAGTTGAGAATAAGAATAGGTAGGGGAAAAGTTTGCAGGGCCTTTCAGGAGAGAATACGTTTTTCAAGTTAAACGTGAGGGGCAGTCAAGAGAAAGCTAAGTGAAGGGACTGAAGAAGGGCCTGACATGGTCAGAGATGCAGGAAAAGCAAATGATTTGGTTAGATGAAAAATGGGTACATGGCCTACTCTTTCAAACAGTAAAAGATTCCAAGACACAGTTTTACTTGCTTTTGCTCATATTTTCCATCACAAATTCACTATTTGGCCAGATAGAAATCCTTTAAAAATGGCAATATTTGCATACAAATTACATATGAATAGAATATTTGTCACATCCCTAATTAAATAAAGGACATTACTTCATAAAACGGAACTTGATTAAAAATCAACTTGATTTCTGCAAAAAAGGAACATCTTGCAATAACGCAAGCAAAACACACTACTAACAGCGGAAGAATGGCTATCCTCCACACCACAATTTATATAAATGATAGTAACACTAAGTTACTCAATAACTTAGATGTTACTAAATACTTAATCTACAGGCTTCAAAACAGAACGGCTTTATTGGATATCTGTCATTCATTAGATCATATAACTGAGCAGTGCAAATATTTATGATTTTATATATCATATTACATAACTGCCACCTCCCTTGCTCATTTGAAGCAAAATCAAATCCTATTAGGTTCCAGGACAAATTGAAATCAGTGGATTGATTGCCACTGACTTCAATGAGCACATGATTGGGCCCTGAGAATATGCCACTGTTTTCTTTTTCTCTTTTCCCTTCTTCTTAAATGGATGAAGGAGTGGTAAATGTATTTGGAAGCTTAAGAATTTTAAAAAAGATTTTATTATTATTTGTATAACTTGTATACATATGACAAAAGTTAACAGAGATTGAATATTTTAAAAGAAAACTATCCATACCAGTTTAAATCTTGGCTTTGATTTTCTGTGTCTGAGGTGTCACTATTGGTGCCATGGCTTGTTTCATCCCGAGGTAGATAGGTGCTACCTGAAGATTTTGGGATTCTGTACATGTTTTTATTTGCTTTGCACTCACCACTGAAAGAAGAGGAGCATGAAAATGAGGTGAAATAAGGTATTAATCATATTAATTATTATTATTATTTATGACCCACAATTTTAATAATTAATTTTAAATAATGTAATATCTAGTCATTTTAAGTCTTCTTTGAAAGGAAAGCTGTCCTTGTATTGCACTTGCCTTCTGGATAGATAGTGAGTAACATCATAATAAGAGGAGTCAACCTAGAATGTCCTTTGCCCTACTCAGTGCTGCTAAATATGTCACAGGCTGCTCTTGGTGATATCATAATGAACAAGCCAAGCATAAGGTTCCTGAGCTCAGCCAGAAAAGATGGGACATACGTTCAACATTCTTATTTCAAGAGACTCAACGAGTGAAAAAATATCATGGAGCTGAATCCTCCAAGGTTGTCTCCTGTGAAAGGCTGAACTCCTTTTATTCCCATTGAAATTCAGATTTTAGGACCAGAAGAAACCATTATGATCATCTCTGATACATAAATCAAGAGGACTTCCCTGAATTCATTAATGAGCATTAAGGGCAGGAGCTCCCAAACTGAGGACCTTACATTTCTTACAATCTGTCAAGATCTGGCAGATTAGTCTCTTGTCTCTACTAGTTGTTTCTACAGGTACCCATGTCCTTCATTGGAGTCCTTCAATAAGAGTTTGCATGTCTGCAAAAGGAGAAAGTAGCGTGGCTGTCTCCCCTTGTAGTTGCTGCTATATAGGAAGAGTGGAAATAGGAGCCACCTTTAGAGACCATCGGAATCATCAGAAAAGTCAAAAATAGTTTCTTATTACTTTTCTACGTAAGCAATTGCTACGGTTGCCAGACGGGTGCTGTGCAATCAGAAAGGTGATGGAAGATGGTCTGGGCAATCAGAAACAGTGGGAAGAATGGGAGAAACCCCCCATGTGAAAATGTGAAAACACCTCACTCAGGTCCCCAACTCAGTCAGAACTGCCAATCCTGCGTGCTGGGCTGTACTGCACCTCACGTATCAAGGAGTTGAGTGGCATTTGCACCAACAAGAGGGAAAGGCTCTGTCTTGCTCTTTTCCTCAAGCCATCTCTAAACTGGTATTTTCAGGTGCAATGATGGTGTGCATTGGCTGAGGTGCAGTCACCAACATGCCAATCACATTCAGCGCACCCTGAGGCAGAACAGACCATGGAGTGCACTCAACAGGGCCACAGTACAAGGTATGCTATAATCAGTGGTGCAACTGCAGCAAGCCTGGGCATACCGAGCTAGCTTTGATGGAGCCAGCTCAACTAATAATAACCTCCTAAGCCCCGCCTCACCCTCTACATTGCTAAAAGCAACAGAGGGTCCTGTGGCACCTTTAACACTAACAGAAGTATTGGAGCATAAGCTTTCGTGGGTGAATGCCCACTTCATCAGACGCAAGTTATCCAGGTGCTAGGGGCGGGCAGTGCCTGTGGGCTACGTGCAGTCCCTAAGGGCTATGCAGTGTAGACGGACCACAGGTTACAGCCCCACCCAGGCTCTAACACCACCCGCACAGGCGCCGGTGCCCATCACGTGCCACGGCCACTCCTGAGGCCGCAGCCCATCGGGGCGGGGTCCTGCCGCGGGGCGGGTCCCGTCACTCACTCACTCACCCTCCCCTTCGCGCGCGCGACGCTTGTAGCGGCTCGCGGGCCCGCCCGCGTCCTTCCCTCTGCCCCCTGGAGTCCCGCCTCCGCCACGCGCGGCCCTGAAAGAGTCCCCGTTGCCATGGAAACGGGGATTGTTGTGGTTGTTGCTGAAGGCGGCGTGGTGCTGGGTCGGTTCCTTCCAGCGCGCGCGTGAGCCAAGTTCCAAAGGGACCTGCCCCCCCCCGCCCCCGCACTCCTGGTAAGGGACCCCGAAAGTGGGGGGAGGGGAGGCGTGTCTGTCAGGGGGTCGGGGTGTTTGAGGGGGTGGGGGTGTCTGTCTGTCTGTTGGGGTGGAGTGCCTGTGCCTCCTTGTGGGTATCAGGTTGGGTGGGTGTCAAGCGGAGCCCTTTCCCTTGTTCGGGGTGGGGGCTTCCAGGCTACATCCCACCATGCCCAGGTGGCTGTTTTAGTTCAGGGGACCCCTGCCTTATGCTGGTCATGGCCAGACTGTAGGGCACTAGGAGCCGGGGGAGAGGGGCAGGTCTATGCACCATCTGGTTAAACAGGGGCAAATACAACTGGGGATTTGGAGGGGCTCTAGCCCCTCAAAAAGAACAACAAATCAGGAACCCCTGAGCCTGGAACAGAAGTTTGTTTATCTCACTTAATTAAAAGTGGGCAGACTTAATCTTGGTACAAAGCTACTCACTGAAGCGATAGTCAACAGCTGTTATTTTATTATTAACTTTAGCCCTGCCCCAATAAAAAAAAAGTTGTCTACGCTCCTGTTAAATAACTATTTTTGTCTTTCCTTTTCTGACCCTTCCTTCATATAGGCTTGAGGAATGAGGAATATGAGCAAAGAGCCCTCTGGACCCCCCAACCGATATGCTCCTTGTGGCAAGTATACTGTTTGCTCTCCTTATATAAATGTACATTTTGACATATCTCGGTATGAAAAATGAACGGAACCCTTTGCTTCCTAAGAAAGGAGACTTCACATATACTACCTACTATATCAGCATTTTATTCTGTGGGGAACATGCATCCCTCAATGCCGTAATCCTTGATATTTTTGGTGGGGAAGGATGAGGCTGAGAGTGGAATTTCCTTTGGGTTCTTTCTAGCCTGGTCACACAAGACATTCAAGACAGGACTCTGAGATGCTCTTCAACCTCACCAATGTGAGGAAACAACCATTTCCCATTTTGGCCTTCATCTGTTTTCCTTGTTTGGAACACCCCCCTCTCCTGTGTCAAGGCAGAAGCTAATGCCACCCACACTATAGATTCATAGATTATAGGACTGGAAGGGACCTCGAGAGGTCATCGAGTCCAGTCCCCTGCCCGCATGGCAGGACCAAATACTGTCTAGACCATCCCTGATAGACATTTATCTAACCTACTCTTAAATATCTCCAGAGACGGAGATTCCACAACCTCCCTAGGCAATTTGTTCCAGTGTTTAACCACCCTGACAGTTAGGAACTTTTTCCTAATGTCCAACCTAGACCTCCCTTGCTGCAGTTTAAACCCATTGTTTCTGGTTCTATCCTTAGAGGCTAAGGTGAACAAGTTCTCTCCCTCCTCCTTATGACACCCTTTTAGATACCTGAAAACTGCTATCATGTCCCCTCTCAGTCTTCTCTTTTCCAAACTAAACAAACCCAGTTCTTTCAGCCTTCCTTCATAGGTCATGTTCTCAAGACCTTTAATCATTCTTGTTGCTCTTCTTTGGACCCTTTCCAATTTCTCGACATCTTTTTTAAAATGCGGTGCCCAGAACTGGACACAATACTCCAGCTGAGGCCTAACCAGAGCAGCTAGTTAGATGCACTTTACCAAGTGCCCTTATCTTCCCTGAGCATCATGACATCATCTCCAGGACATGCCTGAGTACTGGCCTAAAGACCCAAGGTTGTGCCCAGACTTCAGTTTTGCATACTGTAGTACCCAGCAGCAGTCACCACTTTTCAAGAAAATTAGTCAACTCAGATCTAAAAGTCACTTTTTCTTATAAATAGCATTGTGAAAGAAGGAAGTGAACTTACTTTGATGAAGTTAACTAAATGTTTTTAATGTAGTGGTTTGTGTGGAATTTGTAGTGATGGAATAATATTTGTCTTGTAAATCAGTAGTTTGTGTTTTCTTTGTTCTAGTTTATTAACAGAGTTTTAAGAATTTATGGGAGATTCCAAGGTACATGACAGAATTGCCCCCCGCAGTAGGTCTTCCTCAGACGCTTCCTACAGATTTGAGCATGATTTTTGTTTGTTGCTCCTGACTGTACCCTTTACTCTTTCCATACCAAGAGTTATTTTGTTTCTAAATAGTGCGGATGTTCTGCTTCCCCAGTGCTGCCTGAGAGAAACTCAACTGAGATAAAACCAGCTTTAAACTTTCACAGTCTGGTTTATAAATCAGAACATAGGGTAGCCTGTTCAGTTGGGGTCACGGGTCCTTTTTACAGGAGGTTCCCAGAAGGTCTCAAATTGTTTCTGTTGCCAATGGGTAGGCCATTGGCATTTTCCATTATAAACTAATTTTAAAGAGTTTGTAATTCAACTCTGAAAACTCGCTGGGCTTAAAGTATTAAATACAAACACGACAAATATGTTTGAATAAGGTACGGTTCCAAGTTGGTACTTACCCAGCAAGTTAACTGGGATGAAAAGGTTCCTGATAATGAGCAGTTCGATGAAACATCCCGTTCCAGGTGGACCAATTAGTAAGTGTGGTGAAAAAAACCCCAACAATCTAATGCGTCTTGCCTCTGCCACTAAGGAAAGATCTTTTATTTTTTAATAGTCATTTATACACTCCTTCCATTGCCATTACATGGAATAGATTAACTGATTTCAATGGAAGATCTGTTTACTTAAAAACCACAGTTTTGTCTGAACATATTTTACCTACACTTGCTATAAGTAACATCTAAGATTGTTATAATTTAAGATTAGTAAATAAAAAATCTTCTCTTTTTCCTGCATATTTACTTTGTGCTTTGACAGCACAATTGTGTCTATTCTGTTTAACTATTTTTCCCATATAGTCAGCCGTCCATTTCCCTTATTTGTGAGGGTCTTTCCTACAGTAATGGGAATGGAAATGTTTGGGGGGGGGAAGGAAAATGTGAGTGTAAAACTACAAAATTTGGGAGTCAGATTCAAGGGCAGATGTAGTACATCAAGCTACTCCCAGCTCACTTTTTGAAACTGACTTGATTTCAGGTTGTCTTTTAAAATGGCACCTCAGCAGTATGCAGAGATGTCCAGCAAATGACTTAACCTGACTGGGTCTAGTGCACTGAAAGATTGCTCAGCCATGCAATGCTTGGAACTCATCTTAAATTAGAAGAAATTAGGTATATTGTGAAAGTGGCTTGCTCTCTAGTGCTCTGTTTAATTTAATCATTATATTTCTTCAGATTATATTTCAGTAGTTAACTAAAACAAGTAAAGAGTTGATAGCAGAAAAGTATTTTTTGTTAATAGTTGAAGGAAGAAAGGTCACCAAAGAATTAATGCCTTCCATTGCTGTCTTCTTGCATTTTACTGATCTCAGTATTCATTAACCTAGTTCTCTGAATGGGGAAGATACATAACATTGTATTGTAGGACAGTTGCAGTGACAATTTGAAATAACATTAAAGGCTTTTTAAACTAGGCTCTACCGTGGTATCACAGTTTTTGTGTGATCACCTATAAGTAGCAAGTATTTATTATTCTCCTAATGAGCATTTCATATCTATTACATCTTTAATAAAATGTAGTTTGTTACACTGTAATTTATGTGGACTTTGATTATTACATCTGCTCTTTGACACAGTAATGTTATCAGTAAACATTTAACCTAAATATTTTTTTCTTAATGATTATAGAATGGTACTACCATGTTCCACTGAAACGATCAGAGAAGTCTGTGAACTCAGAAATCCCAGTCCCTCCACCATCCCAGATTCCAGGTCTGAGCAACCTCGGAGAGTATCACAATGAAATTACATTTGGGAGCCGCAGGAAATGGATCAAAGACACAGACTCAGAATATGTAAAGCTGGCAAAGCAAGGAGGTCGACCTGGTGAATCTCAGTTAATTTTAGCATTATGGGTGGTTTGGGAAGCTTAAACATTTGACAAATATACCTGGAGACTGTTCCAGCAATTTAAAAAGTGATACATTTGAGGGGAAACTGTAGAAAGGGAAATGTTGTATGTTGTTGAAATATGTTGAATCCTCAAGAAAACAATGCAAAAACCTTTATCGGTAAATGTAATCGTTATAGTCTAATGTCACATGCAATAACCCCAATACTTCATTGTTTGAGTCTTAACAGTTTTCTGCTCCAGCTTGTGCCCTTTCTTTTCCATCTTTCATGGCTAAAATATTATTTTTAGGCTAAAATCCATTGATTAGCTCTTAAAGTATATTCCATCTGATCCAGAACGCTTTTTCTAATCCTATTAAATTGAATTTAGAACATTGTTAAGCCTTTATGATAAAATCTGGGTATGTTAATGCTGATATATTCTAACCACAGTATAAATTATTTGGCAGGTTAGCTGCATTACATGGGGATCTGAACAATTTATTTTGTGTTTAACAGAGAAAATATCTGCCTGGGTACTGGTTTATTAGAACTGTAAAAATATACCTCTTAGCATTGAAACTTGGGGGGGGGGGAGGAAATTGTGTGTGAAATTGTCATAAAATTTGAAAAAGTCTGTAAAGGTTTTATTAAAATTACTTTTCAGTTTTTACAAGTAAATAGTTTGTATTATACATATATTTTGTTTTCAGCTCATTGAAGATGTGAAAAACTTAAATGGACATAAATTTTCCACAGAGTTTCAATGATTCCCAGTCTGTAAAATGAGAAATACATCCACATGTATTATCAGGCACTGTATTATACAACTGTTTGTCAAGATATGTAAAATGAGATACCTGATACAATTGAAATACAGTATTGGAAATAATATTGAAAAAATGAATTGTCCAGACCGTCAAAACTATTGTCACTTGCTGGCTTTGTGGGTAATCACTGCTGGTGACTATCCCATTAGGATTAAAAAGTAGTGAAAGTTCTGATTGTCCAATTGAATCTCAGTAAGGGCTGCAAATAGAAATATTTCTTTTATAAAAAAATTTAGTAAAAGATAACAGCAACATAAAAATATTAATTTATAACCCTGGAAAATACTACAGCATTAATGTATCTTTTTTTTTTAACTTAAGATTTGTTGAAACATTTTACACCTAATACAAGAAAAACATCCCCAGTAGCTTATGCTGCACCTGATTGGTATACACACCCCAGTAAACCACCACCAGATGATGAATCTAAGTAAGTATGCTCTGATTCCGATGATGAATCTAAGTAAGTATGCTCTGATTCCATGGAGGCTGTGTAACTTTTTATAATCCACTGTATTTCTCTTGTTAGTCTGTTAAATTTTATGTTTTGAATTAATATTTTTGCAATAGAAAAATAATATAGAAAAATAATTGTGAAACCTTGGTCTACAGAGCCCATGTTTCCTCAATGCCTGACTACATGGTTCATGAAGAGTTTAAGTCTGATCAGCTCAATGGTAACTATGAAACAAAAAGAGGGCCTTTTGATTTTGATATGAAAAGTATTTGGCAGAGGGATGCTGAGGACAAGGAGAACAAAGAGAAAAAGAAGGTACGATTTAAAGACTTTCTTCTTGGTGTAAAACTTCTGAAAAAAACTAAGTGGGTTTTTTGTTTCTTAAGGGGAGTGGCTGTGCATTAGAACAACACATTTTTGTACTGAAGTTACAGAAATGATTTAAAATATATAGTTCTGTCATGAAGTGTTCTTGTTGCAGCATACTGTACCAGGAATGCATTTTCCAATCACATTGTACATTTCGTATACTGCAAAGTTAGTTAAAGTGAAATATTCTCCAGTCATCTCTCATAATGCAGTTTATTTTCTATTCACTCTCTGCCAATATAGGCCTTTCTCTGGATCTTTTCTTGTTAGAGATTGGTGAATGTTCAGGGGACTGTTTGGGTTTTCTGTTTAGTTTAATTGAGGAAATACTCTGAAAAGTGCTTTGGTACCAGTTCTGGAAACAGATATCCTCCATTTATCCACAACATAGCTACAGCACAAGCAGTCATTAGTGCAATTTTTCACACATTATCCTTCTAGTTTGGATTGATCTTGACCTGGCTGAAGCTACCTGTGATGGTAGTTAAAGCCTACATTTTTTTTTTTTACGTGTTCATTAATTTTGGGTGCTCAATTTTTTCATGCTTTGTTTCAGACACCTGGGACCTGATTTTCAAAGGTGTTGAACATCACCACTTTTCTTCAAGTCAAAGGGGTACTTCTGAAAATCAGGCTCTAGGTATTTCGAATTGTGAACCTAAGTCACTTGTGCAAATTTGGGCCAAATTACCTTTCATTCTGCTGAAACTACTAGTTAGTGAAGTTGGGAATTGGGGCTCCTGTAATGATATTTGTCCATACAGAACTGGGCAGGGAACATCTTGTCATTCCACATAAGCAATCAAATACTTGTCAGGTGATTACACTGTAATTTAAATAATAATTTAGAGACATGAAGTTTATTTCCTGAACTATCCAGTCCCCAAGAAGACTTAAATAACCAATACTTAAAATAGAAGCTTAAGCTCCCAAGGAAGCCTCCTGGTTAAATTTCAAGGTGATGTAAGCAGGGGAGGAAGCTTTTGCATTTTTAAAAGGATGAAAACAGGAGGGTGTAAGATAAAACAGGTCCGCTGATCCTCCTGCTTATGATCCCACTGTTGTCAACACATCTGGGGCTAAGTTTATCCCCGGGGTGAGCAGGCATAACAAGTTAACTTCAATGGGAGTTTTACCTATTTGTACCAAGGCCATAATTTGGTCCACAGCATTCCAAGTGAGTAATTTATATTCATTTTGTAGCTCCACTGAATCTGAAATTGGAATACGTTACACTATGCTACTTAGACCTGCTTTCTTATCTGTTGAAGACCATCATGTAATTTACGCCACCATTTTCACCACTGCTGAATTTGACTCAAAGATGCTAAATCTAAAAACTAACTCCCATAGGCTAAATGCCCTAAGATATCTAAGATGATATCTCTGGCCACTTAACTCTTTCTAGTTTAAATTTTATTTTGGTTCCTACCTTATTGTCCTCCTCCGTAGAGCCCTTGGTTCATGCATTGTCATTTCAGCTTTTTCCTTCAGGATTTTTCTGCTCTAAGTACCTTGATGAATTAGACCCTAAAGAGGAGGGTGAGCACATATCTGACTTCTATGACAAGTTGGAGGAGGAATGTGTTTCTGAGAGGTTACTCAATCTAAACACTACTTGCATAGGTTGGGGAAATGGTCTGCCTTTACTGAAGAAAATGTCTTGGCTGCAGAAGATTCAAGAGTGATTTTTCTCTACTTGTTTGTGGATCTCTTCCGGTGGCAGTTATGAAGAATTTTCCATTTAACATGAAATATCATGGCATGCCCCACTTTCATAGCAAGTTTTACCTCTTTGCCCCCCTCATAAAGATTTTCTATGTTGTTATTGTTTAAGAATGCCTTCCTACCAAATATTTTCTCCTTCCTACAGATTCTTCTAGTAAAAAAATGGAGAGAGCATTATGGAATAATTTTTATTCCAGTATCGTGGCCTTGCAATCTATATAGTTGAACTTTTACAAATGGATTCTTAATGCTGTTTAAACAAAATTCCAATAAGTCTTCCATTTCCTTATTTGATGGTGATGCTTTAGATAATTTGTAGTTAGCTGCTAGGGTAGAGCTAAGGTTCTGAATGCAGAAACAGAACAATCTTTGGTTTAAAATTTTGAAAGCAAAGTGCCATTTTGACGTTCAGAATCATTAGACACAGTTCTTTAGGGTACAAAAGTTGTTTGCTGCAGTCATAGAAAGAAATCCTTAAGGATGTACTTAAGGAAACCCTTAAGAACAAGTGCAAAAACATTTTACCCTGGAGGGTTCCTATTTAGTACAGTCTAGAAAACAAAGTTCCCTTCTGGGCTCTACTGCTGATTCTTCAATCTTCTGTGTGTTCATCTTTTGAATTATGAGAAACTCTCTTATTCCTGAGATTAAAAGATGGGTTTCTGACAGTTGCCAAGTCCAGGAAAACTGGGGCCTGGGAGATCTTTTCCTTAACCTTCATCCCCCTCACTTCAAGCTTCTTGCCAAAGATTGTGTTCAAGTTCCATGTCAATCATACAATCGTACAATTTGCAGTTTTTTCCAAAGCCACATTCTGCCAAGGTGGTTCTTGATACTTTTAAGACTCGTAAAATTTAAGTGAACAAAGCTCAGTCCTTAACAAAGATTTCAGCTCCCTCTTCACTGATGCTGTGCTCACCCATATGTGTCATTAGGACATCTGGAGGCATGTGATGTGAATGTATGAATTGTCACAGCGAATGAATATGAATGGTCACTGATCCAGGAAAAGTGTGTGAGAATGACTCTATAGCTTGGTGGTTAGAGCACTTTCGTAGGCTGTGGACGACTCAAATCCTTGCTCTAATGACTACTCATACAAAGTGGAACAGCTTCAACAGGAGAGACTGAGAAAGCTCTACACTAGAATATCCCATAGTCCATTGGTTAGGGTGTACTTCTGCAATGGGGTAGACCCCAGTTCAAATTTCTGCTCCACATAAGGCAGAGGAAGAATGCCACAGGGTGTCCGGTTGCATGCCACAAATAAGGGGCTATGACTCAAGTGGCTAGAGTAGGTACTGCTGTCTTAGCCTACAAAGCAGGGCAGTTTGGCCTACTGGACAGATTCCTTGGGGCGGCTCTTGCTCTTGGGGCAGCATGGCCTAACAGCCAAAGTCCTTGAGCAGTGCCCACACCCTGTGGTAGGTGTGGGGTGGGGTAGGGGGATACAGGCCCACCCTTCTCCAGTGGGTCTCGACCCAGGGCCCTGTGAAATCAGTGGTCTGCAGTTTGGCTCAGTTTCCTATTTTAACAGTCATGTTTCCTGGATCGCTTCCTACCCTTGGTTCCTGCTCTGTCAGTTCCCCGGGGGACATTGGCTTTCTGGCTCACTTTTATCCTCCAGGGTCAATGGGGGTTTCACTGTTGATCTCACTGGTTTGGCCTTCACAGTCTGTAGCTCCAGTAACTCCCTGGCAGGAGCTGGCAGCGTGCGTCCACTCTTCTCCTCAGCCAGCCCAAACTGAGCTGGGTCACTCCCTTTTATATCCTGTCTCCAGGTTGAGCATGCCCAACAGGAGTGAGGGGGCACTGCCTCTTCATCCCAAAATGTGCGGTTAACCCCAGATGGGTCAGTGCGGGGTAGATACAGCCCATCACGAGGGGAATTGAACCTGTATCTCCCACACAGCCCAGGTGAGTGTTCTAACCACTGGGGTAACCTTTATAAGGAGGGTTCCTCCTTCACTTTTTTTTTTTTTAGCTGAAACTATTTAATCAATTTGCTTCAAATTTGCAAATAGTTTTGGGTCAACTGAAACTGCATATTTTAGCAAATAAACTATTCATCCAAAAAATTTCACCCAGCTCTAATCCTGAATGCTGTATGGAGCTTCAAAATGCCCCCAAAAGGTGATCCTGATTCAAACGGACAAGCAGGCCACCACATTCTATATTGGAGAAGGGCACTAGGATTTGTGAGACTCAGGGCTTCTTGTATCCAGAAGCCTTGCAGGTGGAAAGTGCATTCTGTCTCAAGACAATCCTGGTTGTCATATGCATAGCAGAGAAAAAGAACTTGATCATAGACATACTGAGTCAAACAATGACAGATCTTCACAAGTGGTCTCTGTATCACTGTGGGGGGAGATCTGATCTTTCTGAAGGTGAAAATGAAGGCCATGCTGAAAGTGAATCTCTTCACCATTTACTGGAACAAGAAGTTACTGGTCCTCTATGAATGACAGACCACATTAGCAAGAAAAGGCCACATTAGCAAGTGACAACTTCTCCATCCCCTGGGGTGAGAAGTTCCTTTATGCCTTCCACCTGATTCCATTTGTAACAAAGCTAATGGCAGACCTTAGATAAGACTAAGTTTGATCTTAAGTTTCCTGGTGATTCAGACAAATAAGGTGCTCAGCTCTGCTGCAGATGGCCAAAGTGAGTCCTATCAAGCTGAGAGGCTTGCCTCAGATAATCACTTTAGAACCAGGACACCTTGTTCCATTCCATTTCCAGACCTCTCTCTCTAACTGGATAGCTTCTGTCATGATAGAGATCTGTAGGCAAGGTGTCCACAGGCTGGTGATTTTATTCTCTTGACCCCTAAAGTAATTTACATAGAAGAATTTCTTACATGGAACTTAATTTTTCTGGTGGCAATGACTTCAGCTCATAGATTAAGTAAATTTCTGCTGTAGTGACTGATTTATGCCAAATTTCATAAGGGTGTGGTATTGCTACAGACTCATTTTCACTTCCTCTCCAATGTGATATTGGAGTTCCACCTTACTGAGCATACTGTCCTGCTAATATTCTTCAAGTTCTGTATGATTCCATTTCTCATTACTATGACCTGGCTGACATGAAGCTAAGCCATGTCCACACTCTATCCAAGATAAGATGACCTCCGCTGCCTGGATCAGGAATGTTTCCATCACAGACATATATGTAGCAGCTAGATAGTGATCTCTCTGCATACTTACATATAATTATTGCTTGTATTCAGGTTTCAAGAAGGAATTCGATTTCAACAGTTCAGTGCTCTAGAACTTGTTCACAAATAGAGGTGGCCAAACTTTCTCACCCATCCCCAAGTATTTTTGTTTTTTATTTTCAGTTAGCCAACTTTTATATCGATTTTCTTGACTAATGATCGATTCTAAAGATTTGAATTATGTCTGATGTTATTTATTGAGAGGTAGCATTCTATATGTATTTATTTAAAAAAATTATACTTTCCCAGGTCATATTATAGGCATTGGCCTTATTGTGGCAGCTGCACTATATTTTTTTTGGTGTGTGGGGAAGACATCCCTCAAATTTTTACTATTCAGGAGTGAGAATCCTGTATAGATTATATTTTTAGAAAAGAGAAAATTACTTGTTTTGTAATTCTTTTTTTCTCAGAAGCTATGCTGTAGGATTCTCTATCACCTACTTCTATTCAGAGTTTACTTATTATCTTTTGAGATGTCTTTCACTTTGTACCTTTTCTTTCATTTTTATTTAAGGCTGTTTTTATCATATGTTAATCATCTTGTTCTGGTTTACTGTTAGTAGGAGCTTCACGTCTTATGCAATCAGAACTAAGTGAACTATTTGGAGACGAGCATTTGGACTTGGGTAGAGTTGATGCATGATAACCAGTTAAGGGCTGAAACATGCTTTGCCCTGCTACTACTGCCTTTAATGGTCAAAAGCCTAAGAGCTAGCAGAGTTCCACCAATCTTATTGTAATAGGCTAAGACCTAGGACTGAGAATCTTTCAAAGTGGTATTTTTGGAGAAGCAGAATTGCAAAATATATATTTTTCCTGTCTCTGAGATAGCTAGGCCCTGGGACTTTAAGGGCTTTAAAGATAACCAACCAGCATCTTTAATTGCACCCAGAAGAAAGTTGAAAGCCAGTGCATGGAACACTGGTATTAGATGGTCACATGGATTTTGCCCTCTTAAAAGGCAAATAGCTAGCTATGTTATACTGATGGTTTCAAGTGGTTATTAACAGTAACCCTAAGTACATCACATTACCTTAGTCCAACATGAAAATAACAAAAACGTTAATTGTAGTGATGAGGCCTACATCAGAGAAACTGCAATGAAGGATTCAATAAGACCTGGAAACTGTGAACCATTTAGAAACAGTCTAAACATTACCTGTTAATTGGAAGGAGCAGTCGTAATATACATCAGCTTTTCAAGATGTTTCTCCACCACCAGCATCTTTTCAATTTTATTTAGATTTCATGTTATAAATTGAATTAAACCAGCTAGATTTCATCCATGATGACCTCACATTGATTTGGCATGAGGAATGCTAAGAAATCATGGAATCAAAGTTTAAAGGAAAGAGATGCTGAACAGAGTATCAACAGCGTACTGGTGATAGTGCAGCATCTTCTAATGGCCTCATTAACACATTATTAATTATTTTAATTACAGTAGCACCTAAGTGTCCCAATCAAAATTGGAGTCCTATTATTCTAGGCACTGTGTGGGCACATAGAAAGACACACACCTTGTTCCAAAAAGCTTACAATCTAAACGGGCAATGCAGACAAACAGATGTACAAAGAGATGAACCAACTTGCCCAGGATTACACGCTAGGTCAGCGACAGAGCTGAGGATAGAACCCAAGCCTCCCACTTCTAGTGTAGTTCCCAAGCCATTATATCATGCTGCCTTATTGTTTTGAATCTTTGAAATTTGACATTTAGGTATTGGTACAGATTTTATTTAACATAACCATCCTAAAATGTAACTTTTCTCCCCCTCCTTCCTAGCTATTATTTCATTTTTTGAGCATTGGCAGATTGAAAGGTATGCTAAGGCAGTGATACAATGTTTCCTTTTTCCCCATTTTACCTGTGATAGCCTGCAAGTCAATTTTTGCAACAACTATTGGGAAATTTTATTGCAATTTACAAAAGGCAAGCATCTTAAATCATGTCTCTTGCATAAGTTACAATATTCACTAATTCTCCTATCAGGAAAATGCTGCTCAAGTTGAGGTCCATGTGGGCAACACAAAAGAGGTGCGTATATCACTAACATAGGGGTGTGGTTTGACAGAAAAGAAATTTGCCTAATGCAGTAATCATTTTACAGTACTGTCCAAGAGTACATATTGCCTTTCCAAAAAGTATTGTTCCCAAAAGCGGACTTAATTTATGTTATAATACTGCACTTGACTGTCTCAACTTCTTTTCTAAAATTTTATTTCTTCTAGGGCTAAAATTACTCTTGTTTTCTTTTCTTTTTTTAAGACTTATCTCCTAGTATCTCATCTATTAACTTTGTTATGTACAGGACAGTTTACATTGTATTGTAAACAACTTCTTGGGAATTATGCATTTTTAAATCACTTTTATTGAAGATTTAGCAGTAGCTAAGTGATTATAATTAAAATTTTTCAAACACATTTTTAAAAACTAAGTTCAGTATCAAAAATTAAAAAGGTTTTTTTTAAAAAGGATAACCTGATCATTGTCACTCAATCTTCTTCCCTTTTTTAGAGATGCTTTATAATGCAGTTATTTTTCACTGTTATAGTGCCTTATCTTCAAGGACTTCAAAGGATTTTATAAAAATTAATGATTTAAGACTCGCCACCTGTAAAGTAGGCAGTCATTGTCATCAGTTTTACAGATAGGAAAACTGGGATACAGAGAGTAAATGACTTGCTCAAGTCCCTAAGGGAGTCTGTGACACAGTTGGTACTAAAACTCAAATCTCCCGTGTACCAGTTCTGTGCTTTGGCCATTTCTATCTCTGGTCTTTGATTCCCAACTGATACGCAGTGGAACTCAAAATAAGCTCCCAAGTGAACTACTGGTCTTGCTCCGTTACTATGGAAGAAGAAACCTGTTTTCCCCCATGACTATATTTGAGCTCAGTAGTAAAATTATGTCAGAATCCTCCTATATATAGTTAGTAGGACACATCATACAATTTAAAAACTAGTTTTAAAAACTCTAAAGAGTAATCTCAGAACTCCTAGACTTGAATAAGGCTTTAACACTAAATCACAGAGATGTGCAATATTACTACCAATTTTTATTTGAACCACGTTAATTACTCAGCTTTCTTTCCTCTCTCTCACTCTTGTTGCTAAAAACAGAAATCTTAAATTCATCTATTTTTATTTAACACATAGGAAAGCTCATTATTTACAATATGAGCATATGAGAAGCAACAGCAAAAAGGTTTAACAATAAAATGTAGGTTTCAAGTATAGATACCTTAAAATTTCTTTTCTTCCTCATATTTTTTTACCCTTTATTCCTAGAAAAATTAAGTGTTTCTGACACATTTTTATAAAATATAGGGCCAGTAGACTCATCTACAAAGTTTTAAAAAACTTCAGTGAAAGCAATTGTTTTAAACAATCATTCCCAGGTAATGTTTGAAACTAAGAACCTGAATGTGAAATTCACTCCTATGCAAAAGGCTTGCACAAGGCCTATGATTCATTTATTCAGACTGAAATTATGCATACATTTTGTGCTGATATCCTACACAGAGAGGAATTTCACCCATTGGAATCAACTTCATTGCTAAGGAAAATGCAAAAATAAGCAGAGCATAAATAATGAAATGTGAGCATGTAAAAGAATTATATTATATTATTTAGTAATAGATGGTGTTTTAAAAAACATATGTAAAGAAATGTATTTATTTACAGTATTTTTTAATTGTCAATGTCTCCAAAAAAAATTGGAACACTTTACACTGGAATGTACATAAATGATCCACTGTTCCATAAAATGACTTTAAAATATAGTAATAGTGAACCACAGTTACACAGTTTTTAATATTGTATCTATATACAGTAATAAGATTCGATGATTGTCACAGTTTGTAACGCTGAAACCTAAAATGTCTGTAGAGCCAGTGTGAAGTGATGAAAACAGCTATAAGCTATATTTTTTTGTTCAGAATATCACCAGATTCAGTTATCGTTAGGTTTTGCAGAATGTTCCCATCCAATTTTTTTAAGTTCTCAGCCATTTTGACTTTTGTGAATTACACCCCTGCTACAGCAAGGCATGTATTTATGCCATGCCAAGAGTCCTAGATCTCTGTGATATCAGAGATAACTCAACCAATCATCACCCTTACTCTACAGCTAATTTTCATGCAACAATTTCATTGGTTGTTTGAGAGAGACTGAACAGATGTTGAGTTACTTGGCCTAACTGCCACAGTTCTTCAAAACCAAGCATGCAACAACACAACCAGCATACACAATAACCGCATACACACATAGCTTCGCATTTCCCACTAGCACAGATCAACAGAAATTTCCCAGCACAGTACAAGCCACACACAAATCAACACAGCCAGCCACACAACGACAGAACCAGCACACACAATAACCCCCGACATCACTTTGAAGCCTACCATGTCTTTCAGTCAATGTGAAGCAATGGAAACAGCTGCAGGCATTGCCGAGAGCTTATTTTGTTTAGAATATCACCACATTCGGTTGTCACTGGGATTCTCAGTTTGTTACCCTCCACATTTTTAATTTCTCCGCCATTTTTTGCTTTTTTACAAAGATGACTGTACAAATTTCCCCCGGGTGATTGCTTGAGCTTTCAGCTATTAGTAATGTAAAGAACTGTACTCCTTAGCAGAAAGCAAATGACATTTGGCTTCATTGTCCCCGATAGCATTCTCTCTAGTTTGGCTTCTTTGAGTTCTAGTTTGGCTTCTTTGAGTTGTTGCTGTGGTGGCTGTTGCCTGAGAAGCCCCGGAGACTGCTGTTTTATCCAAGTAGGTTAGCAGCCTGAATGGCTTTCAGATGATTCATATATACTTAGCATAAAGGCAGCTGGAAAAACTTTTCATACAGAAGAGAAGAACTATATTTTTGAACGTAAATCCAACATCTATCCCAATTTAGTTAGATTTTCCTAAGATGAAGAATGAGCTGTTTTCTAGCTGAGAAACCGAGATCTCCATTTCATTTGTAATTTAAGGAAATCTTTGATTACATACAATTTGTTTCATGTTTTCCCATGAAATGCATATAAAATGAGAATTATCAAAATTAACTATGAAAATATGAGAGTCTGCCTTGATCACAGTCTGAGCACAAGACTACACAATAAGTATGGCAAAATAGCTTTTTAGTTTTCTCATTTCCATAATCAAGTAAGGTTTTCAGAGCTTCAGGAAGCACTTCAGTGAATTATTCCTTGGCCTTCAGCTGATACGTGGCTGTTTGTTGAAATTCAAGTCAAATAAAAACGATTAACGAAAATCAAAAGCAGTAGGGTTTTGCCTGCACTTTGTTTTCCCTGTCCTATTTTTTGTAATTGTTTAGTCTTCTCTTTTTTTCCATCTTATGTTCCTGTTTCTTTCCACTGCCAAAACCAGACTGTTTTTTTCTTTCCATCTGCTGTTTATAATATACATAACCATATCAAACTGTGTTTCTGTGGTACTCTTTGTGTAGGATTAGCAGGATTAGATTTTTATCAGCAAATTTCAATATATGTCAATTTCACCATACACATACATATCAATGAAAAAATATTTCCATCAATACTAATCAAAATTTACGGATAGGCAAAGTAAGGGCTTGTCTACATGGCCCACTGGATCGACAGGCAGTGATCAATCCAGCGGGGGTCGATTTATTGCATCTAGTCTAGATGCGATAAATCAACCGCCAAGCGCTCTTCCGTCGACTCCGGTACTCCACCGGAGCGAGAAGCACAGGCGGAGTCGACGGGACAGCATCAGCCGTCGACTTACCGCAGTGAAGACATGCAGTAAGTAGATCTAAGTATGTTGACTTCAGCTACGTTATTCACTGAGCTGAAGTTGCATAACTTAGATCGATTCCCCTCCCCTCCAGCCTCCAGTGTGAATCAGGCCTTAGAAAAATGCTGCTTGAGATCTCATTAGTGTTTGATTTAAGGCTATTTATTTTGTATATTTTGAGCTGCGATGTTGACAGGTTGTGTTTTAACTGTTATAAAGCTTTAACTTTTTGAATCTCAGTGTCTACTGTCATTAAACAATTTATTGTCTGACCCCCTCATTGTGTGACTCTGCATAATTTCCCACAACTGTGAAAATGTAAATTGATAAAAATAAAAATAAAAAAAAATACTCACAATGCTGATAATGAAGATAGAGGAAGGCAACAATAAGACAGATTCAGTGCACCTAAGAATATTACTCTGAAATATAAAGCACAGACAAATCACTTAGAAAAACTGAGCCTCAATTTTTCAGTACTTGATAGTGTAGGAGAATGATTCTAAATCACTAGAATTTACAACTTCCAAGTCTGGGTAAAAGACACCATGACATAAAACTAATATTCATGTAAACTCCTTTCATTTTGACAACAGTATCTCCCATCTCTTCATTTTTAAGCCTCAACTCTTCAACAATCATTTTGTCCACAATGAAATAACCCCATCATCTTACTCATTACCAGATGCTGGAATCCATCACCTTAAGTGAAATCCTGGCCCCATTGAAGTCATTGAAAGTTTTGCCATTTACTGGGGGCCAGGATTTCACCCCAGTCTTTCCATTTCAGAATTAGTACAAAAGCTCTATCCTAGACTTCATATGTCCTCCATAAAATAGAGGTGCAGGGGAAATGATCCAGTTCCTCACACTCATCAAATATTCATCTCTCCTCTTCCTCCTCTCCTCACCACCTCTCATTGTATCTTGTCTTTCACTGGCCTCCTAATTAGTACATGCTCAATCATTTCACATTTTTATTGCACTCCTCTTCATTCATACCATATCACATCTGCATAGGCTACCTGCAATCTCCATAATTTACTTCTATTTAGAAGAATAAGCTGCATTTGTTTTGGAGGTGTTTCAATTACATTTTCATATGAATGTTACTATATAAAAATAAATTATATTGTAAGGCTTGCAACCTAGTTCCTATTTCTGATATTTATTATTTTGTACTTTAACAATTATATATAATCTTCTTGTAATGATCAGATCCAACTTGATACAGTATGGCTCTATGCCCAGTAGTACACAGCTAATTTATATAGCAATATACTTCACTTCTAATCATCCAGTCTTGAAGCTTTTGTAATAATATGATAGCAGTGATTATATCTATATCTTCTGGTGTGTTGGAATGTCATGGTAACTTTGAATTTCAACTAGCTACATAAGATATTTTAGTAGATAAATTATATTTGAACATATTTTTTGGTTCTAATAATCTAAAGAATACACAAAGAAGATCTTAAAAATTCTTAGAGGTGACCTTTAAAAATTGGGCTTGTACCATTTTCAGCTTATTTATGATGTATAAAGGAAGCTTAAAAGAATGTTTTAAAACATCATTTCTGCATTTTTTTTAACCTTAGAAATATTGGGAAAGTCAGGTTTGGTCTTCTCTATTATTGCTGAAGGACCTCTGAGAGGTTTGGGGAATATTTATTTTGACTTCTGCACCTTAATTGAAGAGGCAAGGGTATTGAACCTTTAACCAAGACTTCCTGTAACTTCACTTGCTAATTAACATTTTGGATAAAGATGTTAACACATACAAACAGTTTTAAACAGTCCCATTAAGATTCCTGTCTCTCTTTAGTTACTCATTGTTTACTCTCTTGGCTCTTTTGATGTGACCATTTCACTAGGTCTCCAAGTATCAAAGAATATTCCATGCTAGATTAAACCTGAATTTGCAGTGTAAATAAACAAGCAGAATTTAAAAACCACCACCTTTCAGGTCTTCCTTATACATAATTAAGAAAAGAGGGCAAAAGCTCAGTTTTGAGGCCACCTTCAGTGTATCTATATTATTTGGAATTTCCCACCTCAGATTAATATAGTACAATGGCTTTATTACTGTCTGGGAGACCCTATGTTTCTTAACCAAATGGACTGTGGTTCTTAAACCAGGGATGAAACCTGACCCCACTGAAGTCAAAGGGAGCTTTGCTATTGACTTCAGTCGGACCAGGATTTAACTTCAAAGTTTTTTCATTTCTTCCATGCAGTGGACTGAGCCATGATGAGAAGCTTTGACTGCTAAATTTTAATTTGGCGGCTTAGTTTTAGTTAGAAAGGTACTACAACTCTTTTTTGTCAGAGAGACATGCTTATGGCTCAGCAGATTTATTAGTGGTGTCACTTAAAAGCCTACTAATATAACTAGTGATAAATAAATAAGGTTACCACATTTTCTTCAGTTTTATCATTTACTTCCCTAAACTTACTGCTAGTTCCTTGAATTGTGCAAATACTGAAGATATTTAGAGCTACCAAAGTAATCCCTTTTTCTGATGTCCCCTGTTCATGTATATTTCCTTAATCATAACATTGTTGTTAAATTAGGTTTTCTTTAACACAGGTAAAGCTTCCTGCTATAAACCCCAAATACCCAAACAGAATACCACCCTCTACTGCAAATAAGGAATTCCACGGGGGAAATAGGCTTTATTTTCCACCTATGTAAGTAGCACATACATTGTATTAACTAAGGCCCTGATTCTGAAAACATTTTAACTTTACTCACTTATATAAATGTTTGTGGGATCAGGGCTTATATCTGTAATGGGCCTGAGCGACCTTGACTCTCGGGCTACCACATGTACTATCTGAAATATTAAAATGGTTTTATAAGTAACTTATGTTATTTAATTTTTAGGATATACCATTATATATAACTACAACATTGAAAAAGTAAGCACACACAAGTCAGTACATTCAAAACTTTTAGGTTCCTACAGTGATGTTTATTGTGCACATCCAGTACTTTCTTGTTGTTTTTTTTTTTTTTAAACAGAAGACTTTTTTTTAAAATAGTGATTGTTTTTGGTTCTCAGTGCAATCCAGTGAATGGACCATAATGTCCATTATCACTATTTGTATTAAAGTAGTGTGCAAAGAATCCAGTTAAGATTGAGACTGTTGTTTGGTCTGGGTTCTGTATAGACACATTAAGTTACCATCGTGGCTTGATGAGTTTACCATGTAATTTAAGACAAGACACAAGTGGTGTAACAAACTATAGGAGGGAGAACCAGGGTAACTAATATGAACATGCGATTACATCAATTAGCTCTGCATATAATTAGATGGTTTCAAGTTGTTAAAAGAATACTTATTTTAATTATTATAACATACAAAGGAATAAATGTATAGTCCCAATATGTTTTATAATCTATGCTTAATAATTTGAACAAAAACATTATGTATATATAATGGCAAAAATGGAAATAGAAAATGCCACATTTATGTAACTTTGGGTATTTCTACACAGCATTTTAGAATGAGTTGCCTTTCTGGGTTGGCAGACATGGTAATGGGACTCAGGCTAGCCCTCTAAAAGCAATTGTCTAGACAGCACTTTGAAGTTGCAGCTCAGATGTAGGCTTCAGAGCTTAAACTGCAAATTAAAAGCGCTGTCTGTACAGCAATTTTTAGAGTGCTAGTATGAGCCTTGCTAGCCCAAGCCTGTCAACCCAGGCTGGGAGGCTCACACCAAAATGTGTGTAGCTATACCCTTAGAGTTAACATTGCTTAGGAATCTAGTTTTTGAACTTGTTGACTTTTATTTGCTTTACTTCTCCATTTCTGACATGAATTACCCTTTTCATCTCACTTTACCATTCTGCTATAGGGCCAAATCTTGCAGCCCTCAATCACACAAATCTCCCATTAATTGAGTTTTGTTGAATGAGGACTACAAAATTTTGTCTCTTAATTATGATAAAAACTATGGTTAATTATGATTGATTATGCAAACCTTATGGCATTATTTTATAAGAAGCATGTTAAATTCATATTATGCTAATTAAACCATGGGAAAATAAATAATATAAATGACATTTCTGTTTTTGTTATTTACTTGCATATAAAAGAACTTGGTATAAGATGCCACTCTCCTTTCTGTAAAATAAAATGGTTGCTGCCAATTCTTTCTTATGTTTTATTTCTGAACTCTTGTCTGATATATATTTTATTTTTATTTATTTTTGTATAGGCCTGGTCAGAAAAACAATGAACCAGTAAACTTCAGCAAACTGATTAGCAATGGTTACAGGGACGATTGGATTCAGCAGCGTAATGACTGGGAGAAAAAGATTCAGCAAACCTCAAAAAATAACGAGCAGCCTGAAGGTGAAGTGTATTGTGACTATTTATTTTTTCTTTAATTTAGCAGTTATCTAAAGTTAATAACCAAGATTAGCTCTATCAACTCACACATCTTACTTTTGAATATAATTACATTTATTTTTTTATTTTACTCTAACTATGTCAATATGGGCCCAATTTAAAAAATACATGTGACTTTAATTGTGGAGGCAAAGTTGTCAGTGGCTTTGTATATCTTTTAAGTTGTGAAAGTATGCTTTGGTTTTGTCTTCTGGCTAAATTCTGCTTGCTTTATTTACCTAAGAGATTGAAGAGACAGAACTACTCACATGCTTAAAGTTAAACAAATGTTTAAATACTCTTCTGGATCCTGGCTTAGGTACATAGAACTTGGTTCTTAGTCCTTTTCTGAAATCTCCATCCCAAACACAGCAAAAACCAACGGTATGACAGGTAGATCAATCAGTGTCATTATACAAAAACTAATTCCTGTCTGCTTTTGAGTATGGAGGTTTTGAAAAAACACTGTTAGTGCAAAAAAATCCGACAACAGCAAAAGAAAAACAGCTATGCAGAGCTCATGCTTTAGAATCTCACTTTGTCATGCACTGTTCCATAAAACTACAAATATATAACATTATTATTTGTGTATTTTAGTATTATAAAGTGAGCAACATCTACATGCAACAATTGACTTCAATAAATCTTTTATTAATAATTACATGGTAATCTTAAAGCTACCTATTCACTGACACAACAATTATTAATTGACACTAAATACAAAAATATAGTTCTGGACCCCCAGACTTTTAAAGTTCATTTCCATTTTATGTAACCTTCTCCCCCTGTGCAATTGCTGTTTCTTATAGTAAATTTGAATACTTAAATGCATTTATTTCAAAGGTGTCCTCATTTGTCCCTCTAACTTTTTATATTGTTATTTTAGAAACATTTGTGGTTTTTAGGTAACATATACCTTTTAAAGTGCTTGTGAACAGGGAAATTCCAAAAGCCAAATCTAAAAATGTGTGCAAATGTTCTTGATTTTGAATAAAGAATGGTTCTTTATAGTATGCTTGTATGCATGCTATGTTAGTGTATGCATACAAGCATACTGTAGAGAGCTATGTGTATATTAAACTGTGACTGTAAAATGTACTCACTCAGAAAATTTCACTGAAAATAATATAAATATTGATCTTTGGTGCAAATTGGTAACGATACGTAGGATTAGAGTCAGGTAATTGATGTAGGTTGGTTTAAGAATTTTAAAATTTGCTTACTCAGTTTTTTATACACTCTGTTAATTTTATTATTATGGCATCTTTAGTAAAGTGTTCTTTCTGCATTATTTCTTGCAGAGACTCTTCCTCCAAGTGAGTACCAGAAGAAAATAGGAAAGAAGCAGAAAGCTAAAAAATATACATGGTCATTCAAAAGAAAAACTGTTGCAAAAATAAAGGATGAGCCCAGATCTCAATCTGGACCTGAAATAAGTGCCCCGCCTAAGAAGTCACTCTTCAAACTCAACATGTATGCCACCCCAGTCCCTATCCACACAGAACCCATTGCTCTCTTAAGAGAATTAAAGACTTCATTAATGAACCAAGCAACCTAAAAACTTTTCCCTAATACAAACATTTAATGTTTTTATTACCCTTGGTTTTAGATTTTACTTAACACTTAACACTTTTTCTTCCTGAATTTTTCAACTATTGGGGTCTCTGTATGTGGAAATTTAAGATTACTGCATTATTAAATTTCCAACTTAATTTTTTCAGTGGAAGCAGGTTTGTGTGTGAGCCTAGGAAGGAGTATCTCAGGAAATGAAGGAAAGGTGCATACGCTGAGTCTCAGAGCATGCATGTTTTTAATTTTTAATTTTTGTTTTACTGTAGTGCATCTGAAATTGGGGCAGGTTAGGTAGGGTAGCTTAACCTGCCAACCTCTGACTCAAGGTATGTGTGATTAGATGTTGCCTCAACAATGCAGGAATTTCAGGGTAATGGCTAGTTTGATTCTCTCACTTTTCATTTATTTTTTATTTTTTTAATTAATTTATATAGTGGGACTTCAAATAAAATTTAAACATCAACCATAAAAGAAAATGAAGTAGCAGACATACTATGAAGAGTGGTGAAAAGTAAATAACTTATACTGTGTGTGTGTGTGTGTGTGTGACAGATTTCTAATGATTTGAGATGCCTTTTCTAGTTGTAATTAGATAGTTAAGGTGAGATCATGCTTGTTTTTTCTCTCCCAGTAGATTCCTCCCACACCTGTACAGTCTCTCTTCCAGAATGCAAAGGACTGGGGCTAGATAGTACTGGCAGTAGGTCTGACTGACCCCACATGAGTTGTATCTTTGGGCAACTTTGGTCTTGCCCCCTTCATGCTGGGAGGACTGTTTGCTGTACCTTCTTCCATTCCCTTCCACCTCCACACTCTTTCAAAGGCTTAGTGCTGCCAGTCAGTGGTGCTGAAGCAGTACACCTCTTCCCACTTCACAGCAAAGCAATGTCATAATTTAGAACTTAGGATACTCCCACTATAATTGTTGTGCACATTTACTGGGTGCCAGTTAGGTTAATGGCTACAGCACCATCCTTAAATTGTAACAGTCCCAAAGTACTAACTTCATAAACTGACAGGTCCATATAAACACCTACCACATTGACTGTTGTTACGTAAATTGCCAGAAAGTATCTAGATTTTGGAGTTCCATGGTGTGTGAGAGAGATGGCTAGTTGTCAGTGATGTAGTTAGCCAATTGGTATTATGTCAACTTATTAAGGGTATTATGTCAACTTATTAAGGGTCTTGTTTTGAGTTATGTGCAGTGACAGTGAAAATGAAGTGTTTTTAATTTGTGACTTTAAATTGAGTAACAACTATGCAAAGAAATATCTAAAAGGGCACAGGTGTTGAAATTTCCCTAGATTGTGATAGTGTAAATCTCCCACATTAAACATAACTTATTCCATATCATCTAAGATTAGTTAGAAAGGGAGGACAAACTGTTTTATTCCATGGTATTAAGCTATTCAAGTTCACATATTGCTGGCTTACTTCTCAATTTGGTATTCCACATAATAATCAGTTGGAAAATTATATGGGATACAAATGTTAGGACAATTATTTCTGCTTTTGTCTTTAGCACTTACTTTCCCCCCCATTTGCTACCTTTTTCTATCTATCCTTACCTCCCCCACCTCAAACTTTTTTTTTCCTGTCTTTTTTTTGTTTATCTTGTTCCCTGCCTCCTCTTGTTACAGTTGCCAACAGTAGTAGTATGAGTCAGCTTTGTATATAGAAATGGGGCTGGAGGGTTACAAATGTAGAGCTCTTCTGCAATTAAAGTGACTTTCACTGACTAAGATTGTAAATTTACATTTAAACCAAGTTATAAATTTTGCCCTTTCCTTAATGGGTATGGAGCGTTTCAGATAGAGCACAGCTACTGTGATTCTGCTGCACAGTTGAATATCAGACTATGGGGGCCCCTCACAGGGAGTACATCCCCACAAGAAATGGAGTTCAGCTCTGCTTGGGCTCCCTTCATACTTCCATGGGCAGAGGTAGTTTAGGGGCATCATACAGCTGGAATAGCAGATCTACAGCTAGATATCTCCACTGGCCATTGACTTCCGCATAGGCACTAGGGTCTGTCCACACCGAACTGGCAGAATCAGGGTCTTAGTTAGTTTCCCTCTGCAGCTGGCTTCATGTGTGGAGCATTGCTATATCTGATGCTGTTTTGCCACTTGTCCACCACACAGGATGCATACAAGTGAGCAGTGGATAAGGAAGCATTACATTGATGCTTGGTCAGAGAGCAGCAATGCATTGCAAACTTCGCATGTAGCATTGTCTTTCCTCCCGGTCACTTACAAATATAGAAGTATTAGACTTTGTAGGTATTTTTGGCAAGCGAAAGGTTAGCATTTGGCTATATTGTTTTATTGTCAGAAGTTGTCATCTAGTCTCTCATTTTTTGTATTGCAGGTTCAGAGGCATCCCAGCCCGAATTGACTCCAACAGACAACAAGTAAAAGCTGCAGCTTCAGAGATGTAATAAAGATATTAATATTATAAAAAGAGCATCAAGAACAGTAAAGCATGATATGGCTTATGAAACAGGCTCCTATGTTTATAGGTTGATATTTGTTAATTGCATGTATCTAACCATTGTAGTTAAATTCATCCCTGGTACAACTTCATTTATTTCAGTAGCTTTACATCAGAGATGAAATTGGTTCAGTGCTTCAAGTTTTACAGTGTAGGCAATAGCTACTGCAGTATACATCTAGGTCTGGTTTTAATGTCATGTCAGCATACAGAATTGAAACCTTTATTGTCACTGATTCCACCAGACTAATACTATACCATTACCATCAATTTGCCTTTCATTAAGGTTTCGTCTACACACAAATACAGTACCAGTATAGTTAAAGTAGTACAATCTCCCGTACTGTGGACACAGTTATGCCGTTAAAGGAAGGGGAAGTATACTGATGTAAACATGTCTACACTAAAGATTGTACTAGTATAACTACTTAGATAAAATCTCACACTCCCAACTGAAAAGTTATACTGGTACAAAAACTCTTAGACTAGGTTTATGGCTTTCTTACAGCACTGCAGCGCTGCACCTGCTCCATGAGAATTGGTTGATCAGTGGCATTGCTGCAGGGACAGGACCAATTCAGCAGATTCTGTAGCATCATGTGTCATAGTTTTGCATGTTTTGCATCACGAAGTGTTTCAATAGCGCAAACAATGAGACTGATCTGAGCAATGCATGCTGTCTGCACTTAAAGCCTTTAAAGTCTTAATAATTTTGTATGTCTTGAAATTTTGACTGGGTCAACAAAATTCTATTTAATGCTAGAGTTCTGTGTTGTTGGTTCATATTAAGCAAAAAACAGTTATATTTTTGAAATAACAATGCATATTAATGGTAAAGATGTTACTCTGAAAGCTGGGATGTATTAACAATTTTCAGTACCACATTTTCACATTTACTTTTGTCTGTTTGAATTAGGGTTTGTCCCTTGAATCCCATAAATCATACAAACATTGAATCTGTTTGAGTAGAGAACGGATATAATTTTGGATTTGGTTCATTAAGAAATTTCCTTTTATACTGTGGGGAAAAAAACAAAAAATATTATTACAATTGAAATGTTAATTTGGTTATTTCCTTTTCAGAATATACTCTCCATTCATTGTACATCTGTTAATCCAAAATTAAAGGTTTTACGTCATATTACCAAAAAAAGCATCCGTCTGAATGCAGTGTTTTCTGAATTAGTTTGCATTGATTTAGCAATACTTTTTAATTAGTTTGGTATGAAAATTGGTTAGACACTATTATGAAAGTGGGCCTATTACTAATTCAAAGCCAAAAAACGTAGGGTGAAATCCTGACCCTATTGAAGATAGTGGGAGTTTTGCCATTCACTTCAGTGGGATCAAGACTTCACTTATCATTTCAAACACCAGTTCAGGTTTCTAAATAAATGGCAAACATTGTACTTATCACATTATTTACAAAACACAAGTGCTTAAATAAATGTTATAATGTCCACATAATAAGCAAACACATTCTTATTAAGTATAAAGAACTGCATGAATATTCCCAGGAGATTTAACTATTTGGAAAGGTTGAAAAGGTAGTAACAAGCTATTTCTCAGAAAGAGGAAGACAAAGAATGTCAGCTGAAAGTCAGAATTTCAAATTCAGGGCAATTTCTTTGCGACCTATAAATCAAAAATAGTTCGACAAATTTTCTTCCTGCTTTGCAGAAGTCTTTTGCCTTCAGAGTAAATGTTGAAATTTTGGCCCAAACACATCTCCAAAATTTAGAGATGCTAAAATAAGACTTTATAATGAAAGCTTGTTACAACCTGAACCATGCAGAGGCTACTGCCTCTCCATAATGATTCGCGTCTTTGGGAGAAAGGGAATTTGTGTGTGGAAATTATTTACATATAGCAGGCAGATTGTGAACAGTTTTGTATCAGGATTTCAAAAAGATGCTATAATAAGGTATATATTTTGTATAAGAGTTCCTGCTTTATAATGGACAGATGGTATGGTCAATTACAAAATGCCATACTTGTTGTAGTACCTACCTGTAGCTCCACAAAATGTTCAGGAGAATAAGTATTCTATGTAGCTTTATGAAAATCTTGTAGAACCATACACTCATATAAATTTCTCCAAGCCACACCCTGGGAATTCAGCATTTGTCAGCTGAAACAGCATTGTAAACTGTATGCCTGCTGACAGGATTACATCTATTATTAGTGTCTGAAAAGAATGACTACCTTACAGTACAATGGACAGTTCTAGTTGTACATTTCTAACAATGATGACCCGTGACCATAAGATCAATGTCATTCATAAAAGCCTCGGGAATACCTATATTACTTAAATCTTAATCTCCTCTTTTTCACTGTAAAAGAAACCCCTCCTGTGTTAAGTGGAATGTTCTTCAATGCTCACTGTCATAGGCTTTAGTGAAGGAAAACAAGAGGAAGCAGGAATGAGAATCAGAAAAGGGAGGAAGTGGAAATAATACTTCAAATTTAAGTAATCCAGCTATAGGATGGCTATGAGCAAAGTACACCTTCAAATCCCTTTATATTTTTGCTTACTAATGTTGTGAGGGTTTTATATGCCTATATCTGTGGTGATTTGTGACCTAAATACTTAAGATAGATATTGAACTTCTTTCAGTCTGTTAAACACTCGCTTAGTGCCCTGTCAAATTTCCTTTTAAGGAGTTCCCTTCAAGAATATATATAGTGGAACTGAGTAAATAATGAGTGGGAAACAACTTATTTGAATATTTTCTTAGAAAAATGTTTTGAAATTAATCAAATTGTTTGTTTGTAGTCTCTGATACAGACTTAAAGGTACATGCACTGCGAAAAAGATCTATCATTTAAAGGAACTGCTACAGAGTGTGGTAATCTATTTAATACTGTTGACTTGGACAGAGGAATTATAAGCAAAGGAGTCTGATTAGGCCTTCCTTTTCTGTATTGCTCTTTGTTTTATAGCTGTAATATTTCCTCCTCTCTCCTCACACAGCTCTATCCAAAATTTCCCAAATTAATTTAAAACTCTAGTCTTGGATACATAAGTCCTCTTCCTTGCCATTTACCCCTCAGGTAGGGTTCTTACCTAACAATTTTGTTTAGTGATTGTAGCAGGGGAATGGAAGTCAGGCTTCAATGTCTGTTCCTGACTTGGTTACTGAATCACTCCAACCTCACTCTGCCCTATTTAACTTAATTAAAAGCAGTTACATCAGGGGCTCTCAAATTTTTCAAAAAACCAAAAAAACCCACAACGTGGAGTCCTTGTGGCATCTTAGAGACTGACAAATTTATTTGGGCATAAGCTTTCGTGGGCCACGAAAGCTTATGCCCAAACAAATTTGTTAATCTCTAAGGTGCCACAAGGACTCCTCCTTGTTTTTGCTGATACAGACTAGCACGGCTACCTGTCAATTTTTTCAGTGTAGACTACATTTGAACAGAGAGAATGTAAATAGGAGGGTATAACACAATTGCTGAACATCCCTGTAGCATCCCTTACTTGTCTAAGGTTATTTTTCCATATATTTGAATATACATTTAGCTTCTTTAAAGTGATTTAGAGAGAGGAAATGATTTTATGCCATGCAACCAGCCAGCAAGTGATGGACCACAGTCTGAATAGCACTGGGGTTACAATATTAACTGCCTTTAGTACAGCGTCACACAGTAATTTTGAGAATTTTCATCTTTGTAAAACATTTTGAGATCCTTGAACTGAAGTTATCCTTCTTGTGACCTTGTACAATGAAGGACTAGTGCAGAAACATTCATTTCAGACTGTCCCATGGAGATCTAATCAAAATATTGTAATGAAACAAGTCAGAGGATTTTGGACTAATTGATTTTTTTGTAATTATTTTACTTACATTCACTTGTCACAGGCAAGGTTCCCTCACTCTGGATGCCTTGCTGGAAACAGTCCTTACACACTCCTGCATAGGTTCATATGCTTTATTTACAATTTGCTACCTAAGTGCTTGTCCTTCACACCCCTGAGCGACGTAAATTATACCAACCTAGTGGACTCTGCTATGTCGACATGAGAGCTTCTTGTGGGAGGTGGAGTAATTAAGCTGACGGAAGAGCTCTCGCTTATTCAAATCCCTGAGCAACATAAGTTATAATGAAGTAAGTGGTAGTGTAGACCTGGCCCAACTGTTGTAGTATAGAGGTAGCCTGAGATCCAGGGCTCTTCTGAACCTTCCTTCTAGACTTCTCTCCGCACCTTGTCCTGTCTCTTTTTTTACCTGTCCTCAGCTGATGAGCTAAATTCCCTTGTTACTTTGGTTAATCACCTGGTGCTTAATCAATTATCTCATCAAGTTGGCCCATTTGAGGACACTTACAAAGTGAGGTCAGCCTTAGGCTACTCTACAAATTCATTTGACAACATGAGTCTTATTTACTTTTGGGCAGATTTTCAAAAGTTCTCAGCCCTCAGCAACTCCTGTTGAAGCTCCTTGCTGTTGAGCACTTTTGAACATCTGGCCACTTCATGTAGATACCGAAGTCAAAGGTGAACACTTTTGAAAACCTGACCCTTCATGTCTTAAAGGGTGAAATGGTTATATAGTGGTACAGTAGTCAACCCCAGAAGTGGCTGCCTTTAAGGAGTTCATGACGTGATTTCTTTTCTTTTTTTTTTTTTTTTGTATGTGTAGTACACAGCATTCACACATACACAGAGTTAAAGTTGGTAAGTTATTCTCACCAAAGTAACCACTTATGAGAGTCTGGGAGAGGCATTATTTATTATGCGTGTCCATCAAAGAAGTATTCGTTGTTAATTCAAGTGGTTCTGCATATTCACACTTAAGATTTTGCACCACCTAGAGGTGCCTCATGGTAGAATCTTCTCCAATTAATGTTTCTTAGATCACAGTTTGGAAAACCTTTGTTCTAATCTGTTTTTTACCTTTTGTTAAACTCACAGGTCATTTTTAGGTCCCTGTCCTGCATTCCTTACAGTCAATGAGAGCTTTTCCTCAGTGAAGAGTGCAGGATTGGGCCCCAAACTTCCTGCCCCTGGGAAATATATATATCTCCACTCCTAGCACATTTTTATCATTTTCCTTATTGAGGTAAAGAAAACATTTAGCTTCTCAGCAACATCTGTCATGTTCTCCCAATAGTGTCACAAGGGGCCTGAAGTCTCTCTCACTGACCTCTTGTTCTTTAAATACTTGGGAACTTTTTTCTTGTTTATTTTTGTGTCTTTTACAATTTTTCACTTCTGTCTATGGTATCCCGATGATTCTTACATTGCTTTTACTTTAGATATACTGTGTATTTTCTCAATAGCAATCACATTACTGATTTGATTTTTTTTAGTTTATACTCCTTTGCAATTTGGGTCTTAGATATGGGTCTAAGTGCTTAGGTCACACAGAAAGTCTGTAGGAAATCTCCTGAATCCACATCCTCACTATTTTACACTGGATGACTGAATAAGATATATTTGTTTTCAGTACCCTACATTTTCTTCCAACACCTCAAAGAAAACCCCTGTACCTTCTCCAGGTAATGCAGCAGCTATTTTTTTCTGCAAAATACTGTTGTATAATTAGTATTTATTTTAAGAATGTAACACCCTTTTAATACCTAGATTGTAAGTATAATATGCATATTACAGTTAACTGTTTAATTTCTACCAAAATACATATTCTCATTGCACTACTGGTGTACACAGACTTGTTCAGTTGGTGAGCTGTGGCAATCAAGTAACTGGTTCCCAGCCCCAAAGGGCTTACATTGAGTCACAACCTGATATTATACAGAATACTAAATACATAACAGAATAGCAGGCAGTATTGTAGTTGAAGAATAAATGAGCTTTAAGGATATTTTTTTAGCTAGATCTTTCAAATTATAATGTTTAAGAATACTTTCTAATTAACTTTTTAAGCTCACATCTTTAGGTAAAGAAAGAGTTGTAAATTGAATATATTCCACCATTTGGTTCTACAAGTGCATATTTTTCTAACCTTTCATTAGTTTCCAGTAGAAAGTAGCCTGGAGAGCTATTTGACCTCTTTATGTGCCCGAGAATTCCTTTGTCCTTGTGACAAAGTGAAGCAGCAGCCTTCAAAGGTTTATAAGATCCCAGCCTATCATGTAGCTGGGTGGGGTATATAAGAAAAAGAAAGCTAAACAGAAGGGAGTGTTCTTTTTTTTCTTTTTTTGGCAGGTGGAGGGAGGCTGTGCCTCTGGGGCATATAGTCAGCATTTGTCAGAGTTTCTCTTTGTTGCAGTTAACTGAAGTACCTATGCTCCAGTTGCCTGGCTCAAGTGAGAATAGCTACATTGCAAAATAATACACAAGCTGTTGTGTCCACACTGGTGCTGCACCCCCTTGTGTGTGCTGCTAGTGTTTCTGGGGGGTTGTCCCATGGTTCTTTGCATTGCAGTAAGCGGAGCTACTTTATGAATTCTTTCCCAGGGAATTGTGGGAGAATGTCTGTCCTTTCTGGGCAGATGGTAGGAATTGTAGGAAGGGATTGGAGGCCTAGAGGCACTAGAGTGAAGTTAGCTTGTGTTCACATTGCAGAGTGGTCATGTTAGCCACTGATGAGCTGTGATAACTTGAGCTTTAGATTAAACATCCTCCAGTTCAGAGTTTGTCTGTGTGTGTGGATGGGACTCAAATTAGGGGCAACACTCAAGTTAACTTTGCAGTGAAGACAATCCCTTAATTGTGTTGTTTTATTATGGTGCGGTTTAAGTCTTTTGTTTCAAACAATAAATCATGCCCTAGGGCAAAGGCTTTAAAAAGACTTGGGCATGGTATTTGCATCCCTTCTCTGGCTGGTGAAACTGCCCACCAATATACAGTTCTGTTAGTTCTGGACACTGTATGCTCTATTCACATGGGTCATATGGGGTTTACCAAAGGCATTAACTTCAGTAAGAGACTGCTTGGCAGTAGCTTGCGTCTCAGCTACAACTCTGAGGGGGCATTTAAGGAAGCTAAGAAGCTCCCACATCTTCAGTATGTCTTCCCTGAGGGAGGCTGTGGGATGCCTGATTCCTTAGTCCTGAGTTGTGATATTTATGAAGAAGCCCAATAGTGGTGGTCAATTTTCTTTAGCCTATGTCTACACCGCAACTTGGAGCACACCTCCCAGCCCAAGTAGATAGCAGTGCTCAAGTCAGCATGCTAAAAATATCAGCAGGGCAGCACTGAGGGAGGCTACTGAGAGCAATAGTCACCCCAAAATTTTCATTAGCCCCTCCATAGCCACCCCGTAGCAGCTGCTGTTCTGCAGCTGCCCAACTCTGAAGGCAGAGCAGAGAGAGTGGCAGCTGCTGGCTGGGCGCACACCTCCAGCAGCAACGGAGAAGTACGCCCAGGTGGGAGGCTGGGGTCCCTGAGAGCAGCCCTCAGTCTGTGTCCCCGCCTGCCAGGGTGCATCGTCCAGGGTCCAGGACTCCCCACAGTGGCGTGGACTGACCCACTCTGGCCCAGGCTACTGGGCCCTCTCCCCATGGTCGCTGATTCCCAAGGGCTCTGCTGGCCCTGAACCTGGGTCCCCCTACCCAGGCAGGTCTTTTCAGCTGTGAGCAGCCAGCACCCTGCACTGCCTCACTTCAGCTTCCAGCCTCTGACCTGGGCAGGGGGAAGGGCCATGAAGGGGGTGGGGCCATGGAGGGGGTGAAGTCTCATGGTGGGGGAAGCACAGCCCCCCCTGAATTTTCTGTCTGGCCAATCTCAGCCCCCCCTACTGGGAAGAGGTTGGTGCCACCCCTGAATATCTGAGTGGATGTTGTGACTCCAGTTGCAGCTTGTTCCCTGTAGGCTTGAGAGCCCAAGCCCCAAGGTCCATACTGCTATTTTGAACAGGCTAGCTCAAGCCAAGCCCCACTAGTGCAAGTCAGTCTACATGGGGGCAGGGGAGAGGCTCGCTCTCAGGTGCAGTGTAGACATACCCTGCCGTGAACTTAGCAGGGTGACCAGAGGGCAAGTGTTAAAAATCGGGACATGGTGTGAGGGGTATTAGGTGCCTATATAAGAAAAAGCCCCCAAAATCGGAACTGTCCCTATAAAATCGGGACATCTGGTCACCCTAGATCTTAGGCATGTCTGTGACTGACTCAGTTCTTAATAAGACAAAGTCTAGGAAGGAAGCAAAACGTGGAGACAGCAGGAGCGATCGGAATTTTTTTCTTCTCACCCACTTTCCTGCTGTGCCAATCAACAAGAGAAGTATGTTTAGGGAAATCCTGATCTTCCTGTCTGCAAGAACACAAGTATTAAAGGAAATGATTCTGGAGCAATGCCAATGGTAAGTGAGCAAGAACCATTCAATTAAATAAAATCAATCCTACAAAAATCTTATTTGTAGAGAGGCTCAACTGCACTCCTCATTGTTCCATTTTCCCAAATATCAAATCTGACATCCAGTTTATAGATGCAACCTATTTATAGATATTTTTATGGTGCTCATCACCATGGGGAGTGCCTCAATGCTTATCTAAACATATTCCCGAGAGTTGAAAATCTGATTCTGTGGTGATATTCAACACAACATTGCTTGGAAATTAAACAATTCACCATTTTAAAGGGAAAAACTGATTCCCGCCCCCTCCAATTATTTCCAAATCTGATATATGTGTCTTTTAAACAACTCATTCTCCTGCCATACTTGGGTCAATATGGATTAAGATTGCTAATGTTTTAAATTATCTTGGTTCACCTCCTTTGTTTCCTATTAATAACATTTCCGCTTTTTTGCCAAAGCAGGGAGGGATTGGCTAGATTAAGCAGCTTCCCTCTAAGCATGCTAGCTTTTGTGGATTGCTTTCCTATCTCTCCCCATTTATTGCATAGGGAACCTGGGCACCTAACTCAGGTTCTGTGTATTGCAGTGTTGTTTTTGTGATTTTTTAGGTGTCTAAAAGGTGCCATTATGTTCAGTGTTGCAATGACTAAGTCCCTTTGTGGATCAGGTCAAATTGTTTAGACACATGGTGGTACATATGCCATCAAATCTAGTTTATACATGATATGCAAACTCTAGAAGGAAATTGACATGTATGCTTACGTTCACTCCATACACATACATGCTGGCTCAGAGCCTGATCCCATTGAAAAATATTGGTTACATGGCAAATCCCCCATTGACTTCAAAGGGACCTGAATTTGTAGTACTGTATACACATACTATGCACATTTGAATAGTACACACACATCTACACATCTTGTTCAACAACACTGCATCATTTTATGTTTTAGACATGTCTGTCCCAGCATATTAGAGAGGTATGCTGGGGGCTGTAATATCTTTTACTGGATCAACAACAGAATAACAGAAATTGGTCCAATAAAATATATTACCTCCCCCACCTTGTCTGAAACAAAAGTAAACACACATCCCATTGTGTGCACACAGTCCCATACATCCAGTTCCCCTCACAGTTAAACATGTCCTAATATACACAAGGCCAAATACACACAATTTGTTACACTTGTGTGATTGTGTGTGTATTGGGGTATGTACAGTTTTAAACACACAATTATACACACTTGTAAACACACATACTTCCTGATACACAATAAATTGACTATATACCCATCTTATCACACACGTAATTAACACTCCCTAGACCATACAGACACACACACATACATTGCCGTTACCCACAGTTACTTGCACAAACATCTTGTTACAGACCGTTACAGCATGCACACAGAATGAAACACACAACTATCCTGCTCAAGTATCAGGGGGTAGCCGTGTTAGTCTGTATCTACAAAAACAACAAGGAGTCTGGTGGCACCTTAAAGACTAACATTTTTATTTGGGAGTAAGCTTTCGTGAGTAAAGTGAGGTTTTTACTCACGAAAGCTTATGCCCAAATAAATCTGTTAGTCTTTAAGGTGCCAACTATCCTGCTCTACACACACACTCACACACTGCCTTTGTTGCATACACATACGTCACAGACACATGCTGGGAAACCACGGGCGGAACCCCCCCCCCCCCCCCCCCCCCCTCTCCCCCAGTCACACGTCTCCGGCCCGGCTTTTCCAGCATTGCTCAGCCTGGGCTGGAGAAACAGACAACTCATCCCGACCTGCAGGGCCAGGAAGTGCCCCGCCTCTCCCCAGACACCGCCGCGCCTCTGTGCATTGTCCCACGGCAGCAGCACGGTGGCGGTGGGAACAGCCAGCCCAGCCCAGCCCAGCAGCAGGCGGAGAAGGCAGCGGGGACGGGGACGCAGGGAGACCAGAGCCCCCAGCCGGTACCGACCCGAGAGGCACCGCAGCAGCAGCAGCCGCATCCCTCACCTGCCGCAGGTGCGCGACCCTTCTGCCCTTCTCCGCACGGCGCAGGCTGCGAGAGGGGGCCAGGCAGAGCCGCTGCAGCAGCGCTGGGGCGGGGCTACGTGCCCTCCCCGGGGCCAGGAGGACGGGAGGAGCCCGAGCTGCAGCGGCGGCGGGGCTGGGCGATGCCAGGAAGGGGCACTGAGGGCATAGAGCAAGGTGCTTACGGCGCTAGGTTTCCTGGAACCGGAGCGAGGGAGGAGTGTAAAGTATCCGTGCCGTTGCTAAGGGCATGCTGCTAGCAGGCTTCCTGCCTCTCCCTAGTCCCGGAGCTTGGTCCAGCAGCAGCAGCAGCACCCATCTCTGCCCTCCTCTGCCAGAGACCTGACTCCCCTGTTTCTTTTCCAGCTTGAAAACCCGTGCAATAGCTTGTGCCATTCAAATACTATTGAGAACGACGGGAATTGGACAGCCGCTGGAGTTCAGCTTCTCCTTCCCAGCAAGGTAGGTTACAGCTGAGGCAACTGAAGCCAAGCAATGCCCTCCTTTAACTGTGCAGAGAGATGCGTAGTGTGTCGATTGCTATTGTGCCCAATATACGGCATTTCTAGTTAAAATTCCAGTACTGGAAGCCCTTTGTGGGAACTGGGATTTCATTTATTTGTCTTTCTTGACTATAACAGCGTTTAAAAGAGAACTGGATAAATTCATGGAGGTTAAGTCCATTAATGGCTATTAGCCACGATGGGTAAGGAATGGTGTCCCTAGCCTCTGTCTGTCAGAGGGTGGAGATGGCTGGCAGGAGAAAGATCACTTGATCATTGCCTGTTAGGTTCACTTCCTCTGGGGCACCTGGCATTGGTCACTGTCGGTAGACAGGATACTGGGCTAGATGGACCTTTGGTCTGACCCAGTGTGGCCGTTCTTATGTTCCTCCCCTTGCTGATGAGGAAACGAATCTTAAAACCAACAGCATTGTACTGTTCTTTTATGAAATGCCAGAATTTTTGCTGGTACTGGTAGAGAGCTTTATGGGGTCAGATGTTTGGCCCGAGAAGTAGTTTTTCTTTGGAGCAAAGTATACCCATGTTTCACAATGAGACTAACAGATCAGCTACAGGTTCCTCCTTATACATGTGAAGAAACCCATACTGAACTGTCATTATATGAGTGATATATAAGTATGCATACAATATGAAGGGAAAGCCTCTGCAGAAGTGCTATATAATGGAAGCAGTCACTTAAGGATGAGGAAAAATATGCTGCAATTGAGGGCCTAACCAACTCCGGTTAATGTCAGCAGGAGTCATTCCAATGAGTTTAATAGGAGATGGATCAGAACCTGAGTATTAGCTCCTACTTTAAAAAAAAGACTAGTAAGACATTAATCAAAGAAAGCCACAGTAAAAATTATGGGCTTTGCATAGTTATAAAATAGTAATCATCAGATCTGAACACTGATTAAAATAGGGAATCTACTTCTAGGTTTGAAATTTGCACCTGTTTTGTACTATATACTGTATACCTTCTTCAGAAAACAATAATTTCTTAACACCTATCTAATGTCACTGGTATCATAGAAAAGGAAGATTGTTAAAATAGTTTCCATGGCTATCATAAATGGAAATTTTTCTTTTAAGTAATGTTTTCTATTTTAGTAGATTTTATTAATCTATGTATCTAGCGATCTATAACACACTAGCGTATTGAAGTGAATATTGATTCCTTAGTAAAGAGGATTAAAGCTCCAAAATTAAAAGTCCTGAAAATAATGTAAATAGTTGAAAATTTACTTCAAAAATCATTTAATCATTCATCAGTTTAGGCACTAAACAGGATGTGAAAGACTGCTCCATCTGGGATCAAATGCAGCCTGTATATTAGTTATACAATTATACATTCTTATTATTGGAAATAATATAATTCCAGTTCTCTCACATACTTGGATCAATAATTGCCTAAGAATTGTAGCATGATTTTATGCAAACATTAACCCATTTAACAATTATGTTCTTCCTCTATTAAGTACTTGTAATGATGCCTGACTATAATCACAGAGGCAAGTCCATAGAGTTGGATCAGTGTAACTGATGATGAAATTTGACCCAGTACTTTTATAGTTTACTGCAATGTCTCTATACATTTAATATAGTTTCTTTTGATAAAGCTGATTACCCTAAATAAAGGAAAAACCCTTCCTCTAAGCATCAGGACATTTCCAATTCTCAGTAACTTGTTATGAGCGGGGTGAAACCTGTTATAAGTTGAGTTAAAACCCCAGTTAACATAACTGAGCATAAGCCCCCACCTAAAACAACCTGCCCTATGTGAACCTGCACAGGAACTTTTGTCTGAATATTATTATGGATAGGTTTTGTGTGTGTGTAGAGAGAGATCACACACAAACTGAGGACAGACAGAGGGAGAGGCAAGAAAGCCAAGTAGGAGCTCCGAGCCTCTAATCACAGTGTGACCCTGGAAAAAAGCTAGAGAGAGCACTTTTGGGTCTGGTGTTGGATCACGACTCGTAGGGGTGGAGACTAAGGCTTTGTCTACACTAGTACTTTTGTTGGCAAAGCTTTTATCGGTCAGGGGTGCAAAAAGAACACACACCCCCAACTGAAAGTTTCACTGACAAAAGCACCCGTGTGGGCAGTGTTATGTCAGCAGGAGATGCTCTCCCGCTGACACAGCTACACCACTCATTGGGGGGTGGTTTGATTATGTCGACAGGAGAGCTCTCTCCCACCAGCATAAAGCAGTTACTCAGGAGACCTTACAGCGGCACAGCTGCAGCGGTACATCTGTGTCATTGTAAGGTCCATAGTGTAGACATAGCCTAAGAAATTGCTCCTTTTGTTCTTGGTTCCTTCCATATTCAGAGACACAGGACTTTGCTCATTCCTTGTTAGTAAACAGACTACATCGAAAAAAAATACTGGACTCCATCAGTTTCTACTTTCAGCTGGAACATCCCCAGGGCCCCAAACTTTTCACTAGCCACTGGAGTCAAAAAGGGGCAACACATTTCTCTTTTTCCACATATAAATATTCAGGCTTTTTTCATCAGATCTTCTCTGTTTCTTTCTCAGAAATAATTTGTTTTGTAATTTTGTTGCAAAATCTGACTCTTTCCTTCTATTGCAGTCATTAGGTTGAGTGTTTCTTTAAGGAAGAGATTTGACTCAATAGTGTTCACCTCCCATGTATTTTTTACTTACAGGATTTGGGCTCAGCAATAATGCAGAACTTCCTTTATGACATTTTATAATTTGTCTTAGTCCTACAGAATGTGTCAATTGTATTTTGCATAAGAATGACAAAAATGTCTTTGTGTAGTTCAAGTTCTGATGCAGGGATATTTAATCCACCAGCATCAGCTGTAAAACTGTCCATATTAATTTTGGGTAGATGCATATTTAAAAAAATCTAATGGTCAGATGATCACATTGTTGAAATTTCACAATTTTTGAAGGGGCTGTATATGTGTGGCACTTATTATTAATGTTTTTATTTAGTGTTTTGGAGTTCAGATTAATGCCTATATAGACTAGATGCAACATCTGTGTTACAATTAATTAAACTAATTTTAAAATGGGACTACGCAGTGTGTAAAATTAAGCATATGTGTAGATCTTTGCAGGATCAAGGCCTTATTTTGTCACTGAAGTACCATACACTGTTTTCTTCCTTCAGGTCTAACTGTATAGAATGGCACCTGGTATAACAGCTGAGAAGAAGACTGAGGATGAACAGTCGTCAAAGTAAAAACCAAAACTAATTTCAATATCTACTTTGAATTTATTTAAACGTACCACTTTTAACTCCTCCCAAATAGCATGTTTTTCATTTCACAACCTAATTTTTTAAATAGTAGAACTCTACAGAACATATGTGCACTGTGGCCAGTCTAAGCTCAAAACTTTCGCTGCTATTGTAATATCAGTTAGGCGTGTGATTTCTTTCCAATATTTTTGTCCTGGGAAAAGCATTAGTGAGGACTCAGTTATACTGGCAAAAAAGTGAGTGGGCAGGAATAGTTTTATTTAGTTCAGACAACAGCACTCTTGTTGTATAATATAAGTTGTGTCTAAATTAGAAGGGTTTTCCAGAATAGCTATACCAGTATACTTATACTGAAAAATCAAGTGTAGACTAGGCCTGTGCATGAAATCCTGGTTCAATTGAAGTCACTGGGAGCTTTACCATTGACTTGAATAGTGCCAGAATTTCATCCCATGTATTTTGGAATTTTGAACAAATATTTCAATCCACTTATCTCATTCTTTCTTTAGATTTATGTTGGTATAAGAAAATGAGTGTCAAAGATTAATGGTTAGCCCTCAGATATTTTTATTTACTTAGCTGGCACCTAAAATGTGGGAGGCACTTTACACAGATACAAGAGGAAAAGTTCTCTGCTCTGAAGAGCTTACTATGTAATGCTTCAATCCTGCAAAAACTTTACTATCATAAACTCATGGTACTACTTGTTGTAGTAAAGTTAATGACATACATAAGTGTTTGCAAGATTGGAGCCTGAGGCCCTAGGTGTAGGTGAGTGCAGCGGTCCATCTGTACGCATCTGATTACAGGGGTGTGGCCCTATAAGGACAAAATGCAGACAGAGGGAGAGAGGGGAAACAATTTTAAAGCCAATCATGTAGACAATGCTGTTGGAACATGCCTTGTGAATTTGACAATATTTGTGGATTTTTTTATATATATACATACAGGGCTGGCTCCAGGATTTTGGCCGCCCGAAGCAGCCAAAAAAAAAAAAAAAAAAAAAAGCCGCGATCGCAATCTGCGGCAGCAATTCGGTGGGAGGTCCTTCACTCCGAGCGGGAATGAGGGACCCCTCCACCGAATTGCCGCCAAATAGCTGGACGTGCCGCCCCCCTCCGGAGTGGCCGCCCCAAGCAGCTGCTTGCCAGGCTGGTGCCTGGAGCCAGCCCTGTGTGTGTGTGTGTATATAATATATATATATATTAGGGCTGTTGATTAATCACAGTTAACTCGCGCAAGTAACTCAAAAAAGTTAATCGTGATTAATCACAGTTTTAATCCCACTGTTAAACAATAGAATACCAATTGAAATGTATTAAATATTTTGGATGTTTTTCTAGATTTTCATATATATTGTATTCTGTGTTGTAATTGAAATCAAAGTGTATATTATTTTTTATTATAAATATTTGCACTGTAAAAATTATAAATAAAAGAAATAGTATTTTTCAAAAATATTTAAATAAATTGAATTCTATTATTGTTTAACAGTGTGATTAATCATGTGATTTTTTTTAAACAAGAGATTAATCAATTCATTTTTTTAATAGTTTGACAGCCCTAATATTAATCCTGTGATTAAAACAATTAATCGCAGAATTAATCACACTGTTAATAATAGAATGCCATTTATTTTTGGATATTTTCTACATTTTCAAATATATTGATTTCAGTTACAACACATGCCGAAGGGGCATACAAATGTTTAGCATATCTGGCACGTAAATACCTTGCAATGCTGGCTACAAAAGTGCCATCTAAATGCCTGTTCTCACTTTCTGGTGACATTGAAAATAAGACGAGGGCAACATTATTGCCTGCAAATGTAAACAAACTTGTTTGTCTCAGTGATTGAACAAGAAGTAGGACTGAGTGGACTTGTAGGCTCTGAAGATTTACATTGTTTTGTTTTTGAGTGCAGTTATGTAAAAAAAAAATCTACATTTGTAAGTTGTACTTTCACGACAAAGAGCTTGCACTACAGTACTTGTATGAGGTGAATTGAAAAATATTTCTTTTATCATTTTTACAGTGCAAATATTTATAATAAAAAATAATATACACATTTTGATTTCAATTACAAGACAAAATACAATATATATGAAAATGTAGAAAACCATCCAAAATATTTAATACATTTCAACTGGTATTCTATTGTTTAACAGTGCTATTAAAACTGCAATTAATTGTGATTAATTTTTTTTAATCATGATTAATTTTTTTGAGTTAATCACGTGAGTTAACTGTGATTAATCAACAGCCCTAATATATAGATAGATAGATAGATAGATAGATACAGAGAGAGAGAGAGAGAGATATTTTAGTGTATTACAGTTTACTTCATTGTGTCTTGGGTTGCACTTTTATCACAAAAGGGCTGGTATCCAAATAAAAAGAAAGTGTTTTCTGCATGTGCAAAAACAAACTGTTGAATGATTCTAAAACACTTCCTATTTGAATCTTGTAGTGACTCCAGCAAATATCACGATAGTCAAGTAATTGCTCTGTATCATTGGTACAAAGAGGTTAAGTCCCACATAATCTGGCAGAAATAGTTCTGAATGATACTGTGGAGTATTGTTCTGGGGACACTGATAGTCCAAAGCCACAATCTGCAGGGCCAGCTGGGGCTTTCTGATGATGTCATAGCTGTTCATCGGCACTCTCTGTGGCATGGCTGCGACCTCATCATCCCTACACCAAGTTTGTTAAATAGGGGGAGGAATAAGTAGAGGAACAAAGGTAACCCAAGTACTCTCTGGGGACAGTTAGGATCAGTGAGATGTTGGGAGAGGGCATTCATAAACTGCCCAAAATGCCAATCTGCTTTTTCAGCCATTTGCTCTTGTTAAAGCCAACTGTTGCTTAATGAACATTTAGTTTTTCTAAAAGACAGTGAATTGATTTTGAAAGGGCGATTTGTTACATTGTATGGGATGGGTCAGTTTAAAACAGTGGTGTAGAAGTAAAAAAAGAAGTAGGTAAACTAACCTAAACTAAACTCCATATTTCCCAAATGAGAAATGGGCAACTCTGTTTATCCTTGACTATACTACTGGTTAAAACTGACACTTTTCCTCCTTCAGCCCCTTCCCACAACCTCACAGATCTGCCTCTCTGTAGAGGATGGGATGGGGAGAAGGGGACTACATAGCCCAGGGAATCTTAGAGAGAAATTGTCAGAAAAAAATTAAACTATTCATATATTCAAATTGTTAGGGGAAAAATGTTTATAATTTTTCCCTATTTTCTCCAATTTTTTCACTGGGAACTAATTTCCCTACTGGAAGGATATGTTACATAAACCTTCATAAAATTGATTTGTCATTTTTTAAAGACTAAACCTAAATTTACTAAGCCATATTCCCAACAGAAATGAGCCACTCCAGGGTCTGCATTACTGAGGGTATGTGTACGCTGCGGAGACTATACCCAGCATAACCCTCTAGAGTAAACACAGCCTACAGTGACTGAACGTTTTTTTTCTGTCATTGTAGGAACACCACCTCCCTGAACGATGATAGCTACCCCAACAGAAGCACTGTTCTGTCCACATAGCTACATCTACACTGGATGTTATTTCGGCATAGCTACATTGGTCAGAGCTGTGGTTTTTTCATATCCCTGACTGACGTAACTATGCTGATATAACTTTCAAGTGTAGACAAAGCCTAAGCTATTAGTTCATGATTCTGGGTGCAGAAGGCACTGGGCCTTTGGCCTCGTGTATCATAAATAGGGTTGCCAACCCTCCGGGATTGGCCTGGAGTTTCCAGGAATTAAAGATTAATCTTTAATTAAAGATTATGTCATGCGATGAAATCTCTAGGAATTCATCCAACCAAAATTGGCAACCCTAATCACAAAGCACTTTGAGGTGTACACCAAGAGTCTACACCAGTTTCTGGCTAATAGTTAGAGTTTCCAGCCTGCTATGGCTTCACTTTGTAAGCTGACTTTTGTAAAGTTTCCATGGCCTAATACAGAAGTTGCATATATAATTTTCCTCTATCCAGTCTGCATTCAACTTAATGTGAGGGTATCATAAAGTGTCATGGATTTGATTTTTCCCCCATTGCTCTTGGCATAGTCTAATTCCTCAGTCAGGGCTGGATGCGCCATCTCTTTTCACTAACTAGCCAGAGGAGCTGTTTCTAGACAAATGGTTTATCAGTCTTTATTTAAAAAAAAAAACAATGAAGAGTACTCATGGCACCTTAGAGGCTAGTCTCTCAGGTGCCACAAGGACTCCTCATTGTTTTTGCTAATACAGACTAACATGGCTACCACCCTGAACAACCTGACTTTATTTGTGTCTTTTCTTCCCTTTCTGTTCGTTTTTACACTTTTCTCTGTTTTCTCTTATCGCTTCTGTATTTCCCCCCCTACTGTGTTGTCTCTGATTTCCACTTCTTCCCCATTGTCTCCCTCATCTCCTCTTTCAGATCCCTGTTTGTGTTGTCACCAATCTCACCAGCTCCTACTTAGATTCTGTCATTGCTTTCCTCCCATTACGGTCTGGGTGCATGGCTCCAATGGATCCACTCTGCTTGGGATTCCCACTGGGACTGCCCTTGAAATCCTCAAGAAGGTGGGAGGGCTGGTCAAAATATCTTGATGTTCGTCCATCGTTATTGTTGAAGACCTCAACAACTCATTCTTTCGATGTCCGGGCTCTGTGCATCCAAAGATGACTGATCAGTCCAATTCGGGCATGGAACGTCCTGTCACACGTCGGGTAGACATGTAATGGCACTGTTGATGATGTATGAGCAGCTCTGGACTTGCGCAGCTCATGCTTTTTTTCAGCCTCAGCAATACGCCTCGCCTCAGAGGTATTACTGCCTGTGTAAATGAGGCTGTGCCATGCTGGACGGTTCAGTGCGAAGGTTTCCCACGTGGCGGTGTTGATCTCGAAAGACTTCAAAGAGGTCTTCAGCGTGTTCTTGAACCGCTTCTTTTGTCCTCTATGGGAGCGCTTTCCTTGAGTGAGTTCTCTGTAGAAGAGCTGTTTAGGAATGCATTCATCTGACATTTTCAGGACATGTCCGGCCCACCTGGTCCGGGCTCTTATCAGCAATGTGTGAACTGACGGCAGACTGGCTCTAGTAAGGACATCAGTATCGGGCACTTTGTCCTGCCATCTGATTTTTAGAAGCTTTCGCAGACAGGAAATGTGGCAGTGATTGAGCCTTCGTGCATGACTCCGATAGACAGTCCACGTCTCGCAGGTGTACAGCAGAGTTGAAAGCACCACTGCTCGGTAGACCTTCAGCTTCGTTGGTAGGCTGATCCCTCGACGTTCCCAAACGTTGGAGCGCAATCGGCCAAATGCAGAGCTGGCTTTAGCAATTCTGCAGTTTACTTCATCATCGATTGACACTGCTCGGGAAAGTGTACTGCCCAGGTATGTGAAGTGGTCCACTGTCTGAAGTCTCTGACCATTTACAGTGATGGACGGTTCTGAGTACCGAGCGTGGGGAGCTGGCTGGTGCATGACCTCAGTCTTCTTGATGTTAATGGTGAGACCGAAGTTGTTGCATGCAGTTGAAAACGTGTCCATACTGGCTTGCATTTCTGGCTCTGTACTAGCATTCAGAGCACAATCATCGGCAAAGAGAAAGTCTCGAAGTACAGTTTCCTTCACCTTGGTGATGGCATGCAGTCGCCTCAGATTGAATAGTTTCCCGTCAGTTCTCTACTTCAGGCCTACTCCTTCAGTGCAGTGTTGAAAGGCATCAGTCAAAGTGGCAGAGAATATCATGCGGAACAAAGTGGGTGCTAAAACACACTCTTGCTTGACGTTGGTGACTGGGAAGGCCTCAGATGTTTCACCGTCATCCAGGACACGAACCATCATACCGTGATGAAATTGATGAACCATTCGTATAAATCTGTCTGGACAGCCAAATTTCGACATGATCCTCCACAGGCCCTGGCGACTGACAGAGTCAAATGCTTTCGTGACGTCCACAATAGTTGTCTAGAGTTCACGATTCTGCTCTTGACATTTCTCCTGTAGCTGATGCACAGCGAAGATCATGTCAAAATATAACACAGCCTCAGACCATATGAGCTTTGCTGCAGTTTCTTCATGTGGCAGGAGGGTGTGGTGCACATTGTACCTGCCTGCCACAACCCCATCCTCATCTCCTCCCTAGCCTTGGCTCCACAACCAGTTTCAATACTTAATATTAAATTATTTTAGGCAGGGCTGGTAGCACTCCCTATTACTAAGATTGCCTAACACAAAACATTATACAATCCCATTTTCAGCTCCTTATAACTTTCAAACTTCAACCGTTAGGGCTGAAATTTTCCATGCAGGCTGGTAGGGAAACATACACTGGCTTGCAATGTTAACATTCTATCAACTTCTTCTTTGAGAAGCTTTAGCACCTCCATGCTTTGGAGCAGGGACTTGAAATTTTGCATGGGGAGGTCTGGGTGTCAGGGATGTATCTTTTGATGATCCCCTAAAATCTGCTCAAATTTGACCAAGTTGTCAGTCTTTGAAACTTCACAGTTCACATATGCTCAGTAGAGATGTCATAGAATTTTGCTGCTAAATTCTTCAAAAATTCTGTGCTCACTGAGCATGCTCCCTCCCAGGGCCGGCTCCAGAGTTTTTGCCACCTCAAGTGGCAGGGAAGGAAAAAAAAAAGCCGTGATCACGATCGGCGGCAGCTCTACCGCTGCCGCTTCATTCTTCGGCAGCAATTCAGCGGCAGGTCTTTCCCTCCGAGAGGGACTGAGGGACGCGCCGCTGAAGAGCCAGACGTGCCACCCCTTTCCGTTGGCCACCCCAAGCACCTGCTTGCTGCTTTGGTGCCTGGAGCTGGCCCTGCTCCCTCCCCTCACAGCTCATACATGTGTCTGGACTTGGCATGCACCATCCCCACATGGCTGGGCACCTGAATTGAAAGCAGGGATCCTGTATCTCTTATGCTTTCAATGACTCACCACCCCCCTATCAGGTATTCAGGCAGTGTGAAGGGGGAAGCCACATGACTTGAATGCAGAGAGGTTGAGAGCAGAATCGGGGGGCACTGGGAGGGGAAGGAGTAGATTGGATCAAGGAGCTTGGGGAGACTGATAATGGCTGGGCGGGGAGATGGGGACTGGTTGAATTCAGAGACTGGAGTGGGAACTAGAGACAGAAACAGGGTGGGTTGGGGGAAGCAGGTCTGAAGGGGAGGGAGGAGACTGGAACTGGCTGGACAAGGACCCTGAGACTGGGAACCAGTGGGTGGGGGAATGGGGACCGATGGGAGATAGGTCTGATGAGGAGCTGGGGTGTAAAGGCAGAACTGGGACTGGCTGGGTAAAAAGACTGGAGAGAAAGAGTTGAGGTCGGGGGAACTGGAACTGGCTGGACAAGGAGCCTGGGACTGAGACTTGGACAGGGAGCTCTGAGGGAGAGACTAGGATTGCCTGGCCAAGAAGAATGGGACTGGGACAAAGAGCCAGGGGTGGAGAGGACTGAAGAGGAACAGGTTGGAGGGGTCAGACTTAGATTAGGGTGGCGGGACAGAGAGAAGTGTCTGTGACCGTTAAAGGGAACATTCCTCTCCAGAGTGTAGAATGGAACTCAAGATTCCAGAGTCTCACTATTCTTCTGCTGTCAGCAAATATCTGTGAAACCCACTGGAAAGATGCGTGTCTCATCTGACTTAGTGCTGGTCCATATAGAAGATGACAACCTACTATTACTATCATTACTTTTAAGAAGCATGTGTCTGTGTGGTGAATCTAAGAGTTACACTTTGCTGATCAACCACGTGGGTGTCACCATGATGTCACATGATGAAATTTGTTTTTTGCAGTTTGCTTTTTTAAAAAACTAGGAAATTGCACACACAAACTGCATTAAAAGAACATTAGTAAGGTCGTAAAGTCAAACACTCAAAAGTTAGAAAATGCCAATATTAAGGTTGTCTCTACAACCCTTCATTTGGCCCCCCATGTGTGTATTACTCCTGGGGGAATTCTGCACCAAAAAATATAAAAATTCAGAGCACAGTATTTTAAAATTCTGCAAAATTCTGAATATTTTCTTTCTCAAAATAACAATATAATCATGCCAGTTTCAATAATTTTGGTAATTTATTTCAAAATACCTGTCAGCAAGTATATCTGTAACAATACAGACCAAAAAAAAAAAGAAGATTCTGGTAATTTTTTTTTTTAACAAATAGATTCCTTACTAGGCATATTAATACAGAATGTTGAGTAATTCATTCAAATTACAATACAGAACTGTATTTCCTGCACCTGCCAGAAGCAATGCAAAGGCTTGGGGGAGTCAGTGGTAATGGTGGAGCTGAGAGAGAGGGAAGGAGCCTGGGAGTGAATCTGGAAGGCTGTTGGGTGTAGGTGGGAGAAGTATGGAATGGGTGCTTTTTTGGGGGGAGCGGCAGGATTGTTAGGGAGTTGGGAAGCCTCCCTCATGCAGACCTTGACTGACCCCAAGTCTCTCCCATTCAGTCAGGCACATCTGCCTCTGTCTCCGCACTCCCTATCCCTATGGGTTTCTGCAGCCTCCTCCCCCATCCCCATGTGTCCCTGCAGTCCCCATCCCATGTGGCCTTAAACCCCCACTTCCATTCAGCCCCTGGCTTAACATTGTCACCCCACTAGCTCCTGAGCCTGTACCCCAATCCCCCCACTAAACATTCTGAACCCACAGTGTATGACCCCCAGCAGCCCCATGTGCCCCACTCTGTCTGTCCTAACCTGGCTCTGCAGGCAGGGCGCTGTGATGAACTTCTCCTGGGGGAATTCTGTGGCACTGCACATGCACAGAATTTTTTTCCCCACAGAAAATACATTCTGTCACAGTGCTGCAGTTCTGCCTTTTGCCCGCCGGAGGCTGCTGTGGCACCAGAACTGCATTCATGATGCTGGCTGTTCTGGTGCCACAGCGGCCTTTGGTGGTTAAAAGGTGGAACTACAACACTTCTTGGGCAGAATGTATTTTCTATGAGAGAAAAAAAAATTGTGCCAGTCATGAACTCTGCATGTGCACAGTGGCACAGAATTCCCCTCTGGAGTAGTGTATGCATGATGATGCAGTCTTTAACTGCATAATCATATAGTGTTTTTTCCACAGGAGGACTGCTGCCTCATTTAATTCAATGCACAGATTGGACCTGCTCTGGGGCTGAATCAGGGTTGTGTAGTTAAGGAGGCTGTTGTCTGTAGGACTCCTGCCTCATTTATTGAAGAAGTTGGAAGGTGTCAGGTGAATGAGTAAGGGGGTTGCAGGAAGACACAGGATGGTCTCATGTTAAGGTTTCTATGCCACAAAGTTCCAGTGCTATGGCAGGCAAGTCACTTAAACTAAACTTTTCACAGATGGTCACTAATTGTGTGTTCTTCATTTTCTGGGTGCCCATTTTGAGATGCTGAGGTCTGATTTGCAGAAATGCTGAGTGCTTACAGATACCTTGAACAAGGTTTGAATATTGTGCAGTAAATAAGGCCTGGGACCACATATTGAACAACGAGGATAAAACAAAATATTGAATAGCTGCTCGTTTAATGAGCACAGTGCATCCTGTACACTGAATGAGGCAGAGGGTCTACTTGAAAAAAAACAGTATGTGATCATGTCATTAAAGACTGTCTCATAATGCATACACACAAGGAGTTGAATTAAAGGTGCACAGGAAACCTTAATTCTGGCTTTTTCTAACTTTTGAGCACTAGACTTTTACAACTTTAATAATGTTCTTTTAACATAGTTTTTTGGAGTTTATATATATTTTCCACTTCCATGACAGAGATAACTTAATTCATCTCTCCAACCCTCACCTTGAGAAAATGAAAGATGATATCCTGTACCATTTTGCTCTTGGGACTGGCACCCATGATTTTCCTGCCTTGTTTGGAGATGTAAAGGTAAGAACCTTGATTTCATTCTGGAAGTTTAAACATGTCAGCAGACTGTGCTACTCCCACTAAAATGTAATTGTGTGCAGGATGAGATTAAAGACAGCAGCATGAATCAGTTTGAGAAATGCATGGAAAGAAGGTAAGACCTTCTCAGTGGGAACGCTGGCATCATCATACAATTTTTAGGTTTACCAGAGCTGCCAGTGTCCTTTTGTGAATATTGGGCCAACGTTTGCAGTCCCCACTCAGGCTTCAGTCAGGCAAATCTCCCTTGTGAGGCCTTACCTTGTTCCCACTGAAGTCAATATCAAACTTTCACTCATTTCAATGGGAGCAGGTTCAAGGTCTTAGCATCCTAGTTGAAGTTTTATATGGGTAAGGACTGAGTGGGTACTGCAGACTTTGGCCCATATTGCATTTACTGAGTACACTAGCATTTTGTCCTGCTTTTGCATGTATGGTGGTAGCTTCTCGTACAAGGTTTATATGAGATGAGTTGCCCAATCCACTGAAAACAAAAGCCCCATACCTGAAATAACACTCCTGAGGTGACAGAAAGTGCCTCATTTGCAAGCCCTATTTTTAAGTTATATTTTATACATTAACCATGAGAGCTAAATTTGTCAGAGATAACATTAACTGCCTTTCTTTTTTAAGCCACAGTGCTATTAGCAAAGGTGTTACAGCAGTGGTGGTCAACATGTGACCCTTCAGGGTAATCCACCGGTAGACTGCAAGACAGTGTTTACATTGACCGTCCGCACGCATGGCAGCCCGTAGCTCCCAGTGACTGCGGTTTGCCGTTCCTGGCCAATGGGAGCTGCGGGAAGCGGCGGCCAGCACGTCGCTGCAGCCCACGCCACTTTCTGCAGCACCCATTGGCTAAGAACGGTGAGCCATGGCCACTGGGAGCCGTGGGCGTCATGCCTGCAGACGGTCAACGTAAACACTGTCTCGCGGCCTGCCAGCAGATTACCCTGATGGGTTACGTGCGGCCTGCAGGCTGCAAGTTGCCCACCACTGTGTTACAATGTATGTGACCTGGAAATGGGTTCTATGTGGATACTGGATCAAAAATAAATCTCATGGTATTATTTAGGCTTGCTGTTTGAACTCTTGGGTTTGGCAATACCACTATATTCCAACTGGGAAGTGCTATCTCAGCCTCAGGGTTCCTTCCTAGCTAGTTCTCTATATGCCAATACAGTTATGGAGCCCTCCCTCCCTTGACATATTCAGATAATTTCTCCTTTACATCCACTCTGCCTCTGGTACCTATTATTAAAAACATACCCCAATACAAAATGCAATTTTAAACAGATGTAGCCCTACGTCTACATTTTGTACTATACTAATGAAATTCCATTGTCAGGCAATGACAGAGAACTTCTGAGTCCATTTTAAGCCTTATTTTTAAACATTTGTCTTTACAGACCTCTACCAGGAGTGTAATAATAAAAATAATGTAGTTGGGAATAATTCTGATTAAACCTTTTGCATTATCATATTTACTTTTGCCTGTTCTTGAATATGCTGCATCATGTAGTCAGCTGCATAATTGATGTGGTTTGTTGAATTCTGTCCATGCTAGTTTGTATGTGTTGGAGGAAGCCCTTCACGGATGAAAGCTTTTATCACCTACATAGCTGAAGAGCTTGGCCTTGGGAGCGTCGGTGCTGACTATCCCAACATCTGTGCAGGAACTGACCGTTACGCGATGTACAAAGTAGGACCCGTGTTATCAGTCAGTGTAAGTATTAAGCATTAAGAGGCGGGGGTGGAGGGAGGAGGGGAGGGAGAGGAATTATATTTGCCAGTGCTTCTAAAGAAAAGGACAAGGCCTAGTCCTTGATTTTTGTTTTGAGTTTTCCTGAAGTAGAACAGAATGTTTTTCAATATACAATGCAGTAGTTGCAACTGAATCAACAATTTAAGCATATTGTAAACGGGACATAAATGCATATTTCTTTTAAATATTTCTTTAGAGGATATACATCCAAATTTTCAGGTCTACTTCAGTGGTGCAAAGTAGCCGGAAAGCTGGCTCAGCCAGCTCCTTCAGAATTTCCCCCATGTAAGGGTAACCACTGTGTCACATAGATGCAATGGCTTTATGCCACCTCTCCTTCCAGATCCCAGGGTAGTATGGCTTTCCAAGGAGAAAAGGGGCATGGCTGGCATATTCCTACATCCCAGTGATTCCTGGCTGCCACAACAATCCTTTGTAATCATGACCAGCATGTTTTCTACCCTATTGGTCCTATGCTAGGGACAACACAGAGACTGCTTACACTAAGTGCAGATGGGGAAGGAACAAAGGTGGCTGTTTCTCACCTATGGCAGAGGATCCAGGGTGAGATTTTCAGAAGGTACGTAGCTGGCTCAGGAGTACAAGTACCAATGAAAGTCCATGGGACTTGTGCTACTAAGTCACATAGACTATGTGTACACTGCAATAGAAGACCCATGGCACAGCTGCAGCTGGCCCGGGTCAGGGGACTTGGACTTGTGGGGCTCAAGGTGTGAACTAAAAATTGCAGTGTAGATGTTCGGACTCAGACTGGAGCCTGGACTCTGAGACCACTGCAAACGTGGGCTCCAGCACAAGCCCAAAGGCCTACACTGCAATTTTTAGCCCTGCAGCCTAAGCCCTGTGAGCTCGAGTCAGTTGGCCCAGCTCCGAGACTCGGTGCCAGGAGTTTTTTATTGCAGTGTGGACATACCCAAGAGCACTTTTGAAAACCCACCCCTAGCCCATAGCATCAAATCCACAACTGTGGCCCTGTTGTGCTGCTCTCTTCCCCTCAAGATGTGAAGTGTCACATCATGATGTAAGCGGGAGCAGATTCAGGCTTGTGAACTTTGTGACTATACCACAGCCTCCACCTTTTGTAAGATTTTAGCTCAGCTAGAATCACCAGTGTTTCAGGTCATTAAGAACTAGTGTGAACATTGCTCTTGGGCCGTGTAGAAGCTTTGTGAGGGCATGTAACTGTAAAAGATTAGAATGGGACTCAGGTTTAGAATATAGAAAATATAACGTTTTTAAAATTAACATAACCCAGGGTATTAGGGAACACTGGACCTGATCCAAAGTCCATTGAAGTCAGTAGAAGTCTTTCTATTGACCACAATAAACTTCTGCCCTGGCCCATAGGTTAGGTTTGTACAAGAATACTTTTGCATGTATTTTTCATAGTGATTCATTACAGAGCTCTGCTCCAATTCCCGACTTTTCTGTTAATAATGTATATTAATGTTCAATGTGACTTTCTGATTTCATTTCAGCATGGTATGGGCATTCCCTCTATTGCAATCATGTTACATGAGCTGATAAAGCTGCTGTATCACTCCAAGTGTTCCAACGTAACCATTATTCGCATTGGCACCTCTGGTGGAATAGGTATTTCCCCTTCATATTTCTCTTTTCTTGAAATTAAAAGATCTCTGCAGTTAAAGGCTTATAAAACAGAGGCATAATAATGATAATGTCTAACACTTATTTCATTTTCAGAGGGCTTTACAAATTAATTAATGCTCATGACACTTTGGTGAATATTTATTAGGTAATATGACCACCCACAATTTACAGATAAAGCAGAGGTTAAAAGGTGACTTGCAAAGGAAAATAAATTGGATTTGTGCCCTCTTTTCCTTCTTTATGATGTATAAAGAAATCCTGAAGACTTTTTTTTTTTAATATTTTGCTTGGTTTGTACATTAACAATTCTGTTCCTGTACAGCCTGAATGTTTCTCTGATGACTGGACAACTAGTGAAATGGTGACACAAGAATCAAGAGAGTGAAAGCTGAACAACGGAAAGGGAGTTTTAATCAGCCTGCCTGTGTAAAATTTTTGCTTGTTTTTGTTAATATCTATTTGATTCAAATAATTAAACATTTTGAATAAAGGGGGACTAGATTCAAGATTCAGCAATAATACCTTTTAAAGTAAGGTGTCAGAGCGAACATTATACATCCCAGAGAAGTCCTCCATCCAAATAAGGGAGCACCAAAATTGACATTCCTGTTTGTTCTAATATTAAGAAAGGCAGAAGAAATTCCTTTCAAGGCATCATAGAGAAGTGAAAAAGAATGCAAGTCCAATATTTAAAAAAAAAAACAAAACCACACACACCTTTTTAGGGTTTTAAGATCATCTTTAAAATACAGGTACAGTCCCAGTGAGTGGATCTTAGTTCTGCTATAGGACACGTGAGTTCCTATCTTTCACGCCTTAGTTCAGAATTCTGGATCATGAAAGAGAGAGAGAGAGAGAGAGAGAATGTTCAGGTTTTTAGTCATACATAGCACTCTTATTTTTCCTGAGACCTAATTACCCATCAGCTAAAGAATTCTTTGAGTTATATAATTTTACAATAAAAGGCAATATCTCACTCCCCAGACAGGAAAATGTGCTTGAGTGAAGAGATCTGCAGCAAGCTGGAGAAAAGATCATTCATGCCCTATGTGAAATATTTCCTTAACAGTTTGGATTTGTCAGACCATTAAGATTACTTTACAGCCCTTTGTATTGTCCTTTATATAAATACCTTTTTAATTAGCAGTATACTGTGTCTCCTCTATAGAGTTATTTTAAAGCATTTGGAATAATAAACTACCAACATGCACATAGATCCTAATACTTCTCCTATTGAATTTAGTGGCAACTCTTATTGATTTCAGTAGGAGCAGGATTGGGCTATAATGTACCTTGTTTACATACAAGCAGAGAGGCTGAACAGCTCACTATATGTATTTTTTTTTTACAACAGGTCTGGAGCCAGGCTCAGTGGTAATAACCAGTCAATCAGTAGATGCTACCTTCAAGCCTCAATTTGAACAGGTTATTCTGGGAAAGACTGTAATTCGCAGTACCAACCTAGATGACCAACTAGCTAAGGAACTGATGCAGTGCAGTAAGGAGATAAAAGAATTCAATACAGTAATTGGAAATACAATGTGCACTTTGGATTTCTATGAAGGTAAGGCTAGCAATAGAACAATAGAAGTAAATTAGTAAACAGTAACATATGCAAATCAAACTGGATTAGGGAATTTAGGCCCCAGTCCAGCAAAGCACTTAAATATGTGCTTAGCTTTAATGAGATGAGTAGTCCAGTTGATCTAAATGAGACTACAGCTCATATGCTTAAATTTAAGCATGTATTTAAGCCTTTGCTGTATGAGGGTGTAATTTTGTGGTGTTTTTTCCCCCTAAATGACTATCTAAAAAAAGAATTGACAATGACTGACAGCTCATAAATTGTAGATCTTTTGATTACTGAATTATCAGGGTATTTATTTAGTGGAGTTGCTATAATCACCATTAGTGCACTGTGGAATTGATAATGAGAGTTATTGGTTATTTTTTTCTTTTAATTGTTCATGTGTCTAGAAGAAATTTTCTGTAAGCAGCCCTGGAAAGAGTTGCTGATTCATCCTTAATTAACCATTAATTGGATAACTGGATGTTACATCAATACTGCCACATTTGGGATGGGCAAACATCACGGCTTTAAATTCGGGATTGATTTAGATAAGCATCCACAATTTCAGATGTTTCCCTCCCAGGTCTACAAACTGAGCTGGAAATCTTGTGAGAACAAGCTTTCTCCCCAAATATCTGGCACTTCTGCCTCTAGTTGTGGCTGGATATACTGCAAGAAGAGCATTGCTTGGAGGGCACACAATCCATGGTTCTAGCAGTGCTCAAGGCAGATCTCAAGCGGAACAATGTCAATATGTGGCTTTCTTCAGGCACCGTTAGGAAGGATAATGAGTCCATGGTCCAGTCAGTGGGTCCTAAAAGCAAACCAGCAGGTTTCCTATGGATGCTACCAAATCTACTACAAAATTTGCAAACAGGCAGAGAACCTCAGCTTTGGGAATTCAGTTCCCGAAAACAAAACATATGGTAACTAGAGAACTGTAAAGTTTATTTTGGCTGTATGCAGTCTAACACTGCTTAATAAAAAAAATCTGTTTCTTTGGGGCTGAAGCCCTAAAGAGCTGGAATAAGCTAACTCTTTCCTAAAAATAGGCACCAATAATGTCCAATTTTAAAAAACTCTTGATTTCTCCTTATGTTAAAAAAATCTTCTAAGCATCAAAAGGCCTGAGATTGTTCCTCCCCTCACTGCATTAGAAAGGCATTAGCAGATCTGGATGCTTTTTTAGGGGACCGTTAAACTCAAAAGTAATCAATGCATCAAACTAGCAGAGAGGAAATATCACAATTAAAATCTGATACTTAATTCATCTGAGGGACTATATTTCCTGTTTATGAATTTGATAATTTAGTAGTTGGTCTTTTCATATCTAATTACTCTGATCCTAAATTCAAATAATAACTAATAAATTACATTTACAGAGTGCCTTTTAAGTGAAAACTGAGCTTCCTGCTGTGATAAAAATTAGGAAGGGTATAGAAACTGTAACAATCTTGTGTCCCTTAGAGACTGAAACTGTCCCCTGTACTTTCATCAGTACCAAAAATAAATAAATACAAAAAATAAAAAATAAAAAAAAAAATCTATATTTATATGCTTTATAGGCCAAGCCCGTCTGGATGGTGCAATCTGCTTATATACTGAAGAAGAGAAATTGCAGTATTTGAAGGCAGCTTATGATGCTGGAGTCCGAAACATTGAGATGGAATCTTCTGTTTTTGCTGCTATTTGTAATCTTAGTGGTGTCAGAGGTAATTGGATACATGACATTTTATTTAGACTGAATCATCTGTGTTGCAGAAAATGTACAGTGTACAGAGTTTCAAAGCATTAAATTCATAGCAGTGGAAAGTTACAATACTGCACAATTTGCATATATAATTATAAATATTTATAGATGCTGTTAAGTTTATTTTAGTATGATTTGCTAGAACTTTGCAGTGTATGTGTGCCAGGTCTATGTAAATCCCCTCATACAGCTCTGATCTAGTTTAGTCCTGATTAGTAGCTATTCCAGCTCTTGCCTTGCATTGAGAAGCAATCATTCAAGTACCAACCTATCTGAAGGCACTATTGTAACTGTCTTAAAGTCAGATAGGAAACTGCAGTAACTTTAATCAGTCAGGTAGCCTCTATGTATATGAAACTATAGTCACTTTCTTTACTTGCATATCAAAATGAAATATCAAGAGAGAAAGAGTAACGAGATTTGCATTTGCAATTCTGAAACAATTAAGAAGGGTTTTTAGTTGCCTGGTGAATAATGCGGTTCCCAATAAAAAAGTATGGACTCTTGTGAATTTTAGTTATGAGGTAGTTAAAGTTTAGGTAGGTGACCTAAGAAAAGTTGATCTAGTACAACTTTAGAGTACTCATTTTAAGTTACTCTCTCATTTGCTATGTCCATGTTCTAAGGTCACAAAGTCTTCCTTTTCTAATTGGTCTGAGATATGAGAGCATTACTTGTTGTGAGGAATTCATTACCTCTTTTTCTCCCATTTTTTTTCTCCTCGGGAAGCCCACACTGCACCTACTCTCCTCATCATTATTGTTACCCACAGTAGTTTGATTCAAGCTAGCTCAAGTAGGTTAGCCTATGCACAGTGTTTGGTGTGTAGACATACACTTATTCTCTGAGGCAATTTTACCAGACTTCTTGACACACTTCTTGAAAAAAAAAAAAAAATCCCATTCAGAAAAAGGTTCTAATCATGCAATGACCATGAATGTTCTGAATGTGACCATATGTTGGAGCAGCTCCTTCAAATTTACTAATGGCTTTATAGTTTGCTTCAAGCTATTAGTAATTTTAAAATAACATCTAAAGTGAAATAGGTACTTAATCTAGTTATTTATTATAAGGTGTGATTTCCATTGTGAACTGCTCAAACCCATCACTGAAACTATTAGTTTCCTTGGCTTTATCTCCTCTTGTCTGTTTTGATACCTCAAACAGGGGTGTACAAATAGAAGATGCTCTCATGCTTTCTCACTGTGAAAGTTACCTAAATGTCATTTCTAACAAACACTATTTCTTTTATCTCTAGCTGCTGTGGTGTGTGTCACACTTCTGAATCGACTTGAAGGGGATCAGATTAGCTGCTCACATGATGTGCTTGTGGAGTATCAGCAGAGACCGCAGAAATTAGTGGGACACTTCATTAAGAAGTGCCTTGGGAAACTGTGATGTACCCACCCCTTTGCGGATTATTAGCAGAAGGCTAGTATTTCTTCTGACTTGAAATAATGCTCATAACTATAAATGCCTAGAAAAGCTCTTTTTTACCTCAGGATAGCTTACACCAACCAAAATGCACTAAAGCTAATCATTAGTAGCTGTATGTTTCAGTAGCAGAACATGCTGAATAATCTTAAATGAAGATTTACCTCATTTGTATTATATCAGAGGACATATGATTTTACACTTTTCTGTATATAGTAACTCCTCGCTTAATGTTGTAGTTATGTTCCTGAAAAATGCTACTTTAAGTGAAACTATGTTAAGCAAATCCAATTTCCCCATAAGAATTAATGTAAATAGGCGGGTTAGGTTCCAGGGAAATTTTTTTCGCCAGACAAAAGACATATACACACACACACACATAAACATATGTATATATATATATATATATAAAAATGTGTGTATATGTCTTTTGTCTGGCAAAAAAAAATATACACACACACACAGTAAGTTTTAAACAAACAATTTAATAATGTACACAGCAGTGATGATTGTGAAGCTTGGTGGAGTCACAGGGTGGAAGAGGGAGGGATATTTCCCAGGGAATGCCTCATTGCTAAATGATGAACTAGCACTTGGCTGAGCCCTCAAGGGTTAACTCGTTGTTAATGTACACTTACTCTACAAGGCAGCAGGAATGGAGAGAGGAGACACAGCATGACAGAGAGAGACAGAGATACACCGTTTGTGTGTGTGTGCGAGTGAGAGAGACACACACACCATGTGTGTGAGCGAGACAGTTGCGCATTGCCCCTTTAAGTACGCTGACCCCACTTTAAGTACACTGCCTTTTAAAGTAGATCAGCAAGTTGAGACAGCAGCTGCTGCCAGCAAGCTCCTCAGTCCCAAACCCTGTGGTGTCCCCCCACTCTGTGGAAATGGCGTGTAGGAGTAGCGGGATGGGGACACCCAGACATTAGCACCTCGCTTCCTCCCCATGCACAGCAATCAAACTGCCGGCAATTGATAGCTTGCTGGGCAGCTGCCGCACAGGGAACTTAGCGGAGCTGATAGGGGAACTGCCGATCTACCCTGGTTCCAAGCCCCCACCAACTAGCTCCAATGGGCCACTCTTTCTGCGAGCAGTGGACAAAGCAGGCGGCTGCCAAAAAACGTTAGAAGGGAGCATTGCGCAACTTTAAACAAGCATGTTCTCTAATTGATCAGCAATGTAACAACAAAATAACATTAACCGGAATGACGTTAAGTGAGGAGTTATTGTATTAGAAATTAGCCCTAATGTGCAGGATTATACTATAGTAATATATAAAAAAAGCTTTATTTATTCATTCTAGCAAGAAGAACATGTTAAGTATTTGCAAAGCCAAACATTAAAACTAGCTTCAAAAGAAGAGCTAAATTCGTTACATCAAAATGCCATGTAAATAGTTATCACTGCCTTTTATATTCTCATTTCACACAAGTGATCTGGCAAAAACAAGATGTACTGTAAATCCTTATTGTGTTTCATATTTAGTAATCTTTGAATAAACTGCATTATACTCATCTCAGTAAAAAAAAAACAAAAAAACAAAAAAACCACACATGAAATGACAAAGTCTGGGACTGAATTTCCACACCATTCCTCAGCTTCCAAGCCATGATTCAGCAAGGCCATTTGTACTTAACTTTGTGCTTAATACACCTCTACCCCGATAGAACACTGTCCTTGGGAGCCAAAAAAAAAAAATCTTACCGCGTTATAGATGAAACCGTGCTATATCAAACTTGCTTTGATCTGCTGGAGTGCGCAGTACCGCCCCCCTGGAGCGCTGCTTTACTGCAATATATCCGAATTCGTGTTATATCGGGTCACATTATATCGGGGTAGAGGTGTATGTGCTTAACTCCATACGTATTGAGCAAAGCACTTAAGCATGTTTTTAAGTCCCATAGCTTAAATTAATCTTGTGCTTAAGTGTTTTGATTAATCAAAGGACTTCAGTGAGAATTGAAGGCACTCACAGAAGATATACACTCCTATCACATATCACAGGAGATATACTCAGGATTGGGGACAGGTAACAGGTTTTCTCTTTCCTGATTATTTAACAGTCATCAGCTTTCTTCTTATCTTACCTTCACCTCCACATCCTCAGGGGATGGCAGTCACTCCTGCAATCATTCATGGTTCTTTTGGAGAATTCTGGAATGCCTTCAGCTATTGAAACACATTTGACGTCTCCAAGAGCATCTCTGCATTCCTCCTGCAATCAGATGCAGACTCACCCGTGCGGCACCTCCTGCTGGTCATCTCAGGAATTAGCTCACCAGCCGTCAGAGAGCCCTCTGTAGGCCAGGTGTGCCGCCTGTCATTGGCGGCCATGTCCCTCCCGGACCCCAGTGCACTTGGCTTGGGTGCTGCCCCCAGGCAGTACCCCACTTTCTCTCTGGGTCTCCCCACCCAGGGGAACCCCCACCCTCTATCCCCACATTGCCTCAGTCATGGCTAATGCCAGCCACCATCTAGCCCCTGTGCCCTGGGGCAGACTGCAGTCTATCAGCCAATCATTACAGGCAACTAGGTGTTTGGACTGCTGCCTTTATCCATCCTCAGGCTGCCCCTCTGCAATCCCAATACCCCTGTGGGCCTAGGACCAGGCCCTGCAGTCTGGGGAGTTGCTGGCCTAGGGCTTCCCTGCCCCCAAGGCCTTTCCCCAGCCCTGCCTCAGGTGTGGTCCCCAGCAGCCAGGCCTGTCTCTCTCTCCAATCAGAGTAAGACTCCTCAGCTTCTGGCTGCCTTGGCCTTCTTATAAGGCCGAGTTGCTCTGTTTGGGGCGTGGCCCCAGCTGCAGCCACTTCACCAATCAGCTGGAGTTTTGCTCCTTTCCCTAGCCCTCTTCAGGGCTGGAGTGGGTGTTCACCCCGCTACACCTTCATTACCATCACCCTGGGTCTCATAGTGGCTCTTGTTAAAATTGCTCTCTTTACAACTATGGACTCTGGATAACGCTAAGAAAAATGGTCTCTCCTGCAATGGATTTTGCAAATGGGACAGGAGTAATACTTGAGAATGGAGAAAAGTAAATAGTGGTGTCCCCTAGGGGTCTGTGCCCAGTCCTATTCAACATATTCATAATGATCTGGGAAAGGGGGTAAATAGTGAGGTGGCAACATTTGCAGATGATACAAAACTAGTCAAGGTAGTTAAGTCCAAAGCCGACTATGAAGAGTTACAAAGGGATCTCACAAAACTGGGTGACTGGGCAACAAAATGGCAGATGAAATTCAGTGTTGATAAATGCAAAGTAATGCACATTGGAAAACATAATCCCAACTATACATATAAAATGGTGGGTTCTAAATTAGCTGTTACCACTCTAGAAGTCATTGTGGATAGTTCTCTGAAAACATCCACTCAATGTGCAGCGGCAGTCAAAAAAGCGAACAGAATGTTGGAATCATTAGGAAAGGGATAGATAATACAACAGAAAATATCATATTGCCTCTATATAAATCCATGGTATGCCCACATCTTGAGTACTTTGTGCAGATCTGGTCACCCCATCTCAAAAAAGATATATTGGAATTAGAAAAGGTACAGAAAAAGGCAACAAAAATGATTAGTGGTATGGAACGGCTTCAGTATGAGGAGAGATTAATAAGACTGGGACTTTTCATCTTGGAAAAGAGATGACTAAGAGGGGATATGATAGAGGTCTATAAAATCATGACTGGTGTGGAGAAAGTAAATAAGGAAGTGTTTATTTACTCCTCACAACACAAGAACTACAGATCACCAAATGAAATTAATAAGCAGCATGTTTAACATAAACAAAAGGAAGTATTTCTTCACACAACACACAGTCAACCTGTGGAACTCTTTTCCAGAGGATGTTGTGAAGGCCAAGACTATAACAGGGTTCAAAAAAGAACTAGATAAGTTCATGGAGGATAGGTCCATCAATGGCAGGGATGGTGTCTCTCACCTCTGTTTTCCAGAAGCTGGGACTGGATGACGGGATGGATCACCTGATGATTGCCTGTTCTGTTCATTCCCTCTGAAGCACCTGGCATTGGCCACTATTGGAAAACAGGATACTGGGCTAGATAGACCTTTGGTCTGACCCACTATGGCCATTCTTATGTTCTTGAGGAGACATGGAGAAACCAACCCAAGTATATGGCACTAATCCAGCCTGGACAAGTTTTCTTTCTGTGAACTCTAGCCAATCATCACTCAAGTGACATAGAACTACATTATATATCCAGTAAGGAGTGATGTAACCATTTTGTATATATAGTCCTCCCAAAATATGGGAAAACTCAAAAAGCAGGTTTAAACAAACAAACAAAAAAGAGTCAGCAACAAAAATGCTAAGGAATAATGCCACTAGATGGCAGCTGTAGTAGGGTCTTATTCCCTGAAACACACCATGCATTGGGATAGGATTACCATTGGACTGTTTTACAACAGGGAAGCATGTAATAAAGGATGTCTTCCATCTACACCCACTCTCTCCGGGCAGCACTGACGAGATGAAAAGGAGAAAATGTGAGAAAGAACAGCCTGCACATCATACTGGAAAGAAGCCTGCAGATAGTTGGGCTAGGCACAGTATGGACTTTCAGGAGATTGGGGGAGGGAAGCTGTCAATTTTCTGAGGAATAGGGGAAGCTCATTGTGAATTTTCTGTAGTGGGGTAGGGAAAGGGGAAGTACAGATTAATAGATTCTAAGGCCACAAGGGACCATTGCGATCAGGTAGTGATCCTGCAGAACACAGGCCATAGAAGGCCCCTCCCCCAAATATTTCCTAGAGCAGATCTATTAGGAAATCACCCAATCATGATTTAAAAATTGTCAATGATGGAGACTCCACCACAACCCTTGGTAAATTGTTCCAGTGGTTAATTACTCTCACTGTTAAAAATTTAGGCCTCATTTACAGTCTGAATTTGTCTATCTTCAGCTTCCGGCTATTGGATCATGTTATACCTATAAATTGAAGAGCCCCCCTTGTGGGTATTTATAGATTGCAATCAAGTCACCCCTTCACCTTCTCTTTGTTAAGCTTAATAGATTGAGCTCCTTGAATCTATCACTATAAGGCATGTTTTCTAATCAGCTAATCATTCTCGTGGCTCTTCTCTGAACCCTCTCCAATTTATCAATATCCTTTTTGATTTGTGGCTACCAGAACTGGACACAGTATTCCAGCAGCCATCACACCAGTGCCAAATACAGACGTAAAATAAAGTCTCTACTCCTACTCAAGATTCCCTTGTTTATGCATCCAAGGATTGCATTAGTCCTCTTGGCCACAGCATCACACTGGCAGCTCAGATTCTGCTGATTATCCATCCTTACACCCAAATCTTTTTCAGAGTCACTGCTTCCCAGGATAGAGTCCACCATCCTATAAGTATGGCTACATTCTTTGTTCCTAGATGTATAAACACATATTGTTTGCTTGCACCCAGTTTACCAAGCGATCCAGATCACTCTGAATCAGTTACCTGTCCTCTTTGTTATTTATCACTCCCTCAAATTTTGTGTCATCTGCAAATTTGATCAATGTTTTCTTACAGGTCATTGATAAAAATGTTAAATAGCAAGGGGACAAGAACCTACCCCTGTGGGTCCCCACTGGAAACAGACCTGTTCCATGACAATTCCCTGTTTACAGTTACATTTTGAGACCTATCAGTTAGGCAGTTTTAATCTATTTAATGTGTGCCACGTGAGTTTTATGTTGTTCTAGTTTTTTAATCAAGATGTTGTGTGGTCCCAAGTTTAACACCTTACAGAAGTCTAAGTATATAATGGCAATGCTATTACCATTGTCAACAAAACTTGTAATCTCATAAAAAAATTAAATTAGCTTGACAAGATCTATTTTCCATAAGCCCATGTTGATTTGCATCAATTACATTACCTTCCTTTAGTTCTTTATTAATCGAGTCCTGTATCAGCCACTCCATTATCTTGCCTGAGACTGATGTCAGGCTGACAGGGCTATAATTACCTGGGTCATCCCATTTACCCATTTTAAGAATTGGCACCACATTAGCTTTCTTCCCATCTTCTGGAACTTCCCAAGTGCTCCAAAACTTACTGAAAATCAACATTAATGGCCCAGCAAGCTCTTCAGCCAGTTCTTTTAAAACTCTTTGATGCAAGTTATCTGGACCTACTGATTTAAAAATGTCTAACTTCTGTTTAACATCCCCCAGAGATACTAATGGAAGAGAGTGTGTGTTATTACCATATGATGAGACTTATATCATCTGCTTTTCCCCAAATATGGAATAGAAATATTTATTTAACACTTCTGCCTTTTCTGCATTATTATGGATAATTCTACCATTTTCATCTAGAGATGAATCAATACCACTGCCAGGATTCTTTTTGTCCCTAGGTTTCACTTATGAATTTTCTATAATTCCTGTCAACTTCCTCTTTCTTCCATTTGTTGTATATTACTTTTTATTTTTTTATGGCTCCCTTTTCACTTCCTCTCTAAACAAGATTTTTTTTTAAACCATCACAGCCTTCTTCCTCAATTGTGGGATTGTGGCTTTTTGGTCATCTAATAAGGTGTCCTTAAATTATTCCCAATGATCATTCATATTTTTTTATTACATTTTTCCTCCCAGATGATTTGGCTCATAATTATGTTCAGTTTTCTGAAATTAGCCCTATTAAAGCATCAAGTATATTTTATTGTAGGATTGCACTTTATTCTGCTTGAACATTATAAATATGATCAAGTCATGATTACTTATACATAAGCTAACATTAGCTTTTAGTTATGTGATCAGTTCCTCTTCATCTGTTAGGACAAGGTCTAATACAGAATTCCCCGCATTGACTGCAACACTTTTTTTATTTAGGCAATTGCCATTTATAATGTTTAGAAATTCCAAGGATGTTTTAGTACTGGCAGCATGAGACCTCCAGCATATGTCACTCACATTGAAATCCCTCAATAGAATCAAGTCAGCTGATAACAGCAAGGAGAAAGACACTATCTGATTGTGAGGAAGCAGCACAATATCTTTTTACAGGGAGGAAGACTATAGGGGTCAGGGAACACTATCACACTGCAGTTGTAGCACAGAAAATGAATCCTATGCTTAAGAAAACAGTAAAGAGGAATGGGCAGCAAGAATCTGGAACCTATTTTAAATATAAAAAATAAAGGAGTTTAATTTAAGATCCCATAACAATATCAGTTTAACTTATGAAGTTCTTATATTAACAATGATATGAAGTAGTCATCTCTTCATACAATCTACCTTTAAGGACAAGAAAGCACCTAGCTCAGGGGTGGTCAATCTGTGGCTCCGGAGCCATGTGCGGCTCTTCAGAAGTTAATATGCGAGTCCTTGTATAGGCACCGACTCCAAGGCTGGAGCTACAGATGCCAACTTTCCAATGGGCCAGGGGGTGCTCACTGCTCAACCTCTGGCTCTGCCACAGGCCCTGCTGCCAGTCCCTGCCCAGACAGGCCGTGCCCCCTTACCGCCCCCTCCCCTGAGCCTACCATGCCCTCGCTCCTCCCTGTCCCCCCCAGAGCCTCCTGCACGCCAAAAAACAGGTGATCGGGAGGTGTGGGGAGGGAGTGCGAGGCACTGATCGGTTGGGCTTCTGATGGGCGGGAGGTGCTGGGAGCCAGGGGGGAGCTGATGGGAGGCTGCTGACAAATTACTGTGGCTCTTTGGCAAGGTACATTGGTACATTCTGGCTCCTTCTCAGGCTCAGGTTGTCCAGCCCTGATCTAGCTGATATCGTCATACTGAAATCTAACAAGTACTATGTCCTAACCAGGTCTAAGGCCCTACCTCAACCTTTCTTGGACTGGCTTTACTTTCTCACTGTAATAGTGGAGATCAGATTAATAGTTCCTGGGCTCTCCCCTTGTATAGGAGTCGGTGCCTATACAAGGACTCGCATATTAACTTCTGAAGAGCCGCATTAAACTCCCTCCAAGGTGTGTCCCTTCTCATACACTTATTTTCATGTGTTTATGTTTCTCTATTAAAGCATTTCTACATCTTGCTTCCTCAGGTCCAGAGCAAGCAAGGAGCCACACCAGTAAACAAACCAAAATTACAAGCCAAAGCAAAGCAAAGCAAGTATCTCGCCATTTCCCACTCTTTAATATGAAGCTGCAATAGAACTTTCCTTGCAATATTGCACTGTTAACACAAGAGGGTGCCACACAACCATATAAATACTACTTAAAGGCTTACCCCCTATTTCTCTCCTGTGATCTAAAATGGAATCCAACAACAGCTGTGTTTCTCCTGGTTCTAGAGAAAACTCTGCCAGAAACATTGCTCAAGGGTAAGAACTACCCAGTCTCTGCTTATGAAGGTGACTGGACAGAGGAAGGAAGAAGTCATGCTGCAGTGTGCACCTGACCCTGCAGTCAAGGTCGCCTTCATTATCTTCCCCCTTGATTTTACATACTACTCAATGAAGGGCTTTAATGTACTCAACAAACCTTTATATTTAAACTCCCCTTCTAACAGATCCATCCCTTAGGCTTCCACATTCTCTATCACATGCCATATCATTTTGCTGCAAGTGCAGAGGCGCAGTATCAGTGGGGAGGTGCGTGGTTCTTAAAGGCCCCAGGGAAGTTTGTACTTAACAGTGAAGTTAATTTACATACCACAGCAGTGAGATCCTGATGTAAGCTGCTGGCAGCTCTGGTTTGCTCGGCCCTCGGCAGTTACGGCCCTCCTTCCAAATTGGAGGATGGCCTTGGTCTCCGCAGCCACACCCTTACACAACAAAGGCAGATAGTACATACAGGAAGGAGGCACAGAATCAGTATGCTGGAGGAGGCAGGGGAGATACTGGCTGGTAGAAGGGCTGGCTTAGAGGATCAATTGAATAAAGGAATGAGGAGGGGGGCAATGTCAAATGATCAGCTGACTGGTGGGGTCTTGGGAGACAAAAAATTAATGGGATCGGAATGGCTGTGAGGATGGAGGATGGGTTTATTGGGAGCAGATGGGAGGCCCTAGGGTAGGGGAAGGCAAACTTTTTGGCCTGAAGGCTACATCAGGTTTCTGAAATTGTATGGAGGGCTGGTTAGGGGAGACTGTGCTTCCCCAAATAGCCAGGCGTGGCCCGGCCCCTGCCCCCTATCCAACCCCCCCTGCTTCTGGCTCCCTGACAGCCCCCCTGGGACTCCTGCCCCATCCAACCCCCCTGTTCCCTGTCCTCTGACAATCCCCCGGGCCCCCTGCCCCATCCACCCCTCCCTGTCCCCTGACCGCCCCCCGCCGCCCCATCCAACCCCTCCTCTCTTTCCTGACTGCCCCCCAGGACCTCTGTCCCCATTCAACCCCCCTGTTCCCTGCCCTCTGACCACCCTGACCCCTAGCCACACCCATGCCCCCTGACTACCACCCCGAACTCCCCTGCCCTCTATCCAACCCCCACCCTTCTCCCTGCCCCCTTACCGCACTACCTGGAGCACTGGTGGTTGGCAGTGCTACAGCCATGCCGCCCAGAGACCAGGACAGGCAGTCATGCTGCCCGCTAGAGCCAGTCATGCCACCGCGCAGCACAGAGCACCGGGTCAGGCCGCAGTTCTGTAGCTGCGTTGCCCCAGGAGCTCACAGCCCAGTCGCCCAGAGCATTGCACTGGTGGCGCAGTGAGCAGAGGCTGGGGGGGGGGGGGGGGGAAAAGCGGGGGGGGGGCCGGGGACTAGCCTTCAGGGCCAGGAGCTTAGGGGCCAGGCAGGAGAGTCCTGCAGGCCGGATGTGGCCCATGGGCCACAGTTTGCCCACCTCTGCCCTAGGGCAAAGAACAAGACAAAGGATTGGGAAAATTAGGGGAAAGATAACAGAACATGGGACTGGGTGCAAGCAGGAAGACACTTAAAAAGATAGAAAGGGATGTTTTTTTTTCCTATTTTCCACTACTTTGCACATTGTGTAGTCAGCCAGTCACCAGTCACTATAAGTGAGTGAAGAATTCTGATTTGGTAGCATTTCACACCCACTTAGCCCAGGTGTAAAAGGCAACACAAGAGTCAAGCCAGTGGAGGATCAGGATCAGGGATTAGATTTAATAAGAGAAAGTAAACAACGGAACAAATATAACATGAGATGAGAGCTCAGAGGAAAGTGAGGTCAATCAAGAGTGAGTGAGATGGAAGAGAAACGACTTGGAGGGGCAATGTGAATGAAAGTGATCTGCAAGAAACACAGACAAAGGGAAAGGGACAGGCAGATAAGAAAGGGAAAAATGAGTGAAGAAAGTTTTTTGATGAAGAATAAAATGATGGGAGACACAATTTCAAGTTTTAATTAACATAGATTAGTGGCAAAATATTATATAATCAAACACTGGTATGGTGCTTGTGGGATGAGTGGGGAACAGGAACAAGGCATGAGAATATGTTGTTCGTACCAAACGTGAAAAACCAGCCAACAAAATACATTGTATTGAAAAAAATCAAAACGAGAACACAAACAAGTGTTGACAGTGTTGTGTATTTGGTTGTCGTGGTAATAGAATCTCATTGTTGCTATGGCAACTGAGTTAGAGTATTAGGGGATAGCTCAGACAGTTTTGGTTAGTTCAGTGTGTGGCAATAAATGGCTGCTTTTAAGGTTTACAGCTCTCTGCGTCTCAAGTGATTTCTTCCTAAGACTGTTGCCCCAAGGATATAACAAGGTGGCGACAAGGATGGGATTCCTGTGCTGCCTCAGCAACAGAAGGAAGTAGAAGTCAAGGTACAAAAAAAAAAAAAAAAACCTTTTTGTTGTTGGAAGGGGGTGAGAACTAGCTTGTTTGCACTGATTGTGCAAACTGAAACTAATACCATGTCTACACTTACAGGCCACTGCAACCTTTTGAGGAGACTATAGTGCAATAGCACATATATAGTGAGCGTTTGGAGCTTTTTGTTATTGCAAATGACATTACAGAAGAGAAGAAGGTGCCAATATTCTTAAGTGTTGTAGGGGCTAAGACCTACTCCCTGCTACGCAGCTTACCACACCCTGTTAAGCCTGAGACCAAATCTTACAGCGACATTGTGGAAATCCTGGGGTCCCATTTTTTCTCCAAAACCATTGGTAATTGCTGAAAGATATAGGTTCTACAAAAGAGACCAAAAAGAAGACAAAATAGTTGTACAATTTGTAGCAACTTTGAAAAAGCTTGTGGACCACTGTGAATTTAAGAAGATATTAAATGACACCTTATGTGACAGTTTGTGTGTGGCCTGCACAGTGAAGCTATACGGAAATGCCTATTGACAGAGGCTCAGCTTACCTTACAGAAAGCTGTTGATCTTGCAGTCTGCATGGAACTGGCTATAAAGGAGGCACAATACATCGATGCATCTCTTAGGGTGCATACGGTGTCACAAGAACCTACCCACAAAACTGGAGTCAGGAATGTTACTGCTGTGGTAAGCCAGGTCACCATGCATCAGAATGGTGGTGTAAGGACCTGGTGTGTCGACACTGTGGCAAAAAGGGACACATTGAGTGTGCCTGTAAACAAAAGAAAAAGAGGCCTGTGGTCTGGCCAACCAAAAAGCGAAATCTACATACCCTAGAGCAGACCCAGAATGACCAAGGAGACACCGCATCACAAGAAGAAGTGCCACTCCACGTTTTGTCTTTGGCAGTGGTTTCACATGAATACTGGGTAACCCCATTGTTGGACGGCAAACCTATACGCATGGAACTGGACACCGGTGCAGCCGTCTTGCTGGTCTCTGAGACTGTGTATAAAGAAAAGCTACAGCATCTTCTGCTTAAGGCAACAAAAACTGTTCTGAAGACATATACGGGAGAAGCTGTGCCCATGTTCAATGGACAGGCTGATAAATTGCCACTGTTTGTGGTGAGAGATAATTACCCAACCTTAATGGGTAGGTCTTGGCTTAGGAAGATTCAGCAGAAGTGCACCGAATGACTAAAGAAGAAACCGGTCTGACCGCTATACTAAGGAAACATGCTGCTGTTTTTGGAGAGGATCTGGGAAGTATGAAGGGAATCACTGTGACATTGAACATTAAACCTGACAGTCAACCAAAATATCTGAAAGTCAGAACTGTGCCATATGCCATCGGGCTGAAAGTTGAAGGGGACCTGGAGTGCCTGGTAACAAATGGAGTCCTAATACTAGTTATCCATAGCCTATGGGCAACTCCTATCCTTCCAATAGTGAAGAAAGTTGGCTTCCTCCGGATTTGCGGTGATTTTAAAATCACTGTCAACCCAGTGTTGTGTGCAGAGCAATACCTGCTTCCCTGCATTGATGACCTCTTCGTGGGCCTGGCTGGGGGACAAAAGTTCAGTAAGATTGATCTGATTCCAGTGTATTTACAGATGCATGTTGATGAAAAGTCCCAAGAGCTGTTGACTATTGTGATGCATAAGGGGCTTTATCGATACTGTCGCCTACCCTTTGGAATAATGTCTGCTCCTGCCTTGTTCCAGAGGGCTATGGACCAGATCTTGTGTGGCTTGCCAGGAGTCCAGTGCTATCTGGACGACAGGCTGGTCACTGGAAGGAATGAGGAGGATCACCTAAAGAATTTAGAGGCTACTCTACAAAGACTGGAAGAGTATGGCCTACGAGTCCACAAAGACAAGTGTGAATTCTTCCAGCCCTCTGATGAATATTTGGGATACATCATTGATGCTACGGGTCTTCGTAAGGCCCCTGCAAAAGTTAAGGCTATTGCAGAAGCTCCCCCTCCTCGAAATGTTAGCCAGCTTTGCTCATTTCTAGGACTATTGAACTATTATGGAAAGTTCATCTCACAGTTAGCCACACTGCTAAAACCACTTCATGAACACCTGGGGCAGAAGAAGGTCTGGAAGTGGACTGAAGCCTGTGATGTTGCATTTAACAAAGCTAAGGGTGCATTGCTAAATTCTGAAGTTCTGACGCACTTTGATCCAGCCTTACCCCTACAATTGGCCTGCAATGCCTCCCCTTATGGAGTGGGAGCGGTCGTGTCACACATTATGCCTTTGGGAGAAGAGAGACCTATTGCTTTTGCTTCACGCACTCTAAGCAAAGCAGAAACTAACTATGCCCAAATCGAACGTGAGGCACTGGGAATCATTTTCGGAATTTGGAAGTTTCATCAGTAGCTGTTCAGTCGGAAGTTTACTCTTCTCATAGACTATCAACCTCTGACTTCAATTTTTGGACCCCACACAGGCATTCCCCCATTAGCTACTAGTTGTATGTAATGTTGGGTATTGTTGCTTTCCACACACACATGTGAAATCAAATATCAGAAATCCACTCTGCACGGCAATGAGGATGCTCTCTCAAGGCTGCCTTTGCCAGTCAAACGTCAAGATATTGCCCAGAAGAAAATCTTTTACTTTGAACAGGTAGAGAATACACCCATCACTGCTACTCAGGTAAAGAAGGCAACTCGTGTTGACCCAGTATCGTCCCAAGTTATGGACCTGGTGATGCATAAAACATCTTGACGAACCTCTCCGGTCTCACCCGACCTTGTTACCTACATGTCCAGGAGGACAGAGATATTGATCCAATCAGGTTGTTTGTTGTGGGGGAGATGTGTTATTATCCCACCACCACTGAGATCACAGATGTTAGAACAGCTACATTCCGGTCACTATGGAATAGTGCACATGAAGGAAATTTCATGAATCTGTTTTTGGTGGCCTGGATTGGACAGTGCTATTGAAGAGAAGGCAAGAGCTTGTATATCATGTCAGGGTGTGAGGAATGTACCCGAGTGGGCACCGCTACAGACATGGGACTGGCCTGGAAACCTATGGCAACATATTCACGTTGACTTCGCTGGCCCACTTGAAGGAAGCATGTTCTTGGTAGTGGTAGATGACCATTCTAAATGGCCAGAAGTCTCTATAATGCAGTCCACTACTGCAGAGAGTATTATCCAAAAACCATGGGGACTCTTTAGTCATTTCGGTCTGGCAGAACAACTGAGCAGAACAATGGACCGCAGTTTGTCTCTCAGGAGTTTCAAAATTTTATGAAGGCAAATGGGATACACCACATAACTTCAGCACCATATCATCTATCCACCAGATTTGTGCAGACAATGAAACAGGCTTTGAAATTGGCAAGGGGACAATTATCCATTCAAAAGCATCTGGACACCTTCTTACTATCCAACAGAAACACAGCGCATGCTACGACCAAGGCATCCCCGGCCTTTCTAATGATGGGACAACAGCAGCGCACTTGCTTTGATCTGCTGAAACCTTCTGAACCCCGACAAATTGTGCAAGGTCAACAGCAAGATCAAGTCATCAAGCGTGCACCTAGAGCAAAAGACCGAACAATTAGCCTGGGACAGCCGGTTTTGGCTCGGAATTATACTTCTGGAGCTAAATGGGTTCCTGCCACTGTCATCGCTCAAACAGGACCTGTTTCCTACACAGTCAGTATTGCAGAGGATCTCACCTGACGGAGATATGTAGATCAGCTGTTGCCAGGTCATACCAGTCTTCAGGACACATCTTCAGTTGAGTTGCCTGACTTCACCACTTCCGGCGAGACACCGAATCAAGAATCACCTGTTCCTGACTTTCCCCCTCCAATACTGCAAGCGGCAGAGATACCCACCTGCCCAGAACAAGCTGATACCACATCCTCACACATTCACGCTACAAACCCTGAGCCCATTGTCAGGCATGCACCCAAGACACTTTTGGGTGCAATAACACCAGAAGTCCGCTGTAATCCACCTAGAGACAGAAGGCCTCCTCAATGGCTGGATCTTTAGTTAGAGTGAACCCACGGTTACAGGGCAAAATATTCCCTGAGGTTTAGCCAGGAATGGAGGCAGTCTACCCTCCTTCTCTAATTTACTGTTTGTTTTATTTAGGGGATGTTCTCATTAAGGGGGGGAGGGATATGTTGTGTATTTGGTTGTCGTGGTAATAGAATCTTGTTGTTGCTATGGCAACTGAGTTAGATTATTAGGGGATAGCTCAGACACTTTTGGCTGGTTTTTGGTTAGTTCAGTGTGTGGCAATAAATGGCTGCTTTTAAGGTTTACAGCTCTCTGTGTCTGAAGTGATTTCTTCCTAAAACTGTTGCCCCCAAGAATATTACAGACATTGCATTCTTAATATGGAGTTTTTAATATGGTTTAGTGTCTGATGGGCAAAATTGTCTTTGAGGGAATTTAAGTGAAAAATACATAAATGTCCACTAGGTGGCAGCTGCCAAAATCTTACTGAAAAAAAGGTCTTAACACAAAACCAGTTACAGTAGAGTAGATGCTCCTTCCTAGCAACAAATCAGTGGCCTTTTGCTATGTCCTAAGCAGCTGTTGTTGTTATGGGGAGTGTTGGCTGACCAAAGGCATGTGAAAGGGGTGGAGAAGCCACGTTGTGGACGGGGAGTTGGGGTGAGTGGAGGGGAACCCCAAGTTTGGGGGGAATGGGTCAGGGGAACCCTGGGTTTGGCAGTGGAGCTCCTAATCAGCAAAACAGCTGAGCCAGCCTGGCTGCCAGGACAGGCTGAGGGTGCTCCCACTGGCAGCTTTATTCTCCACCACGAGGAGGGATAGATGGCTGGGGAGAGTACCATGTGCACCCTGCAATGGAGGGCAGGGGTGGCTCCTAGCACAGACAGCAGAGATGGGAGGGGGGAAGGGGATAGGTCAGTGCCCTGGGGAGGAGGATCCCTGATCCCCCACTTCAAAATAGCAACCCCTCCCCCCATTGCCTGCCAGCAGGGCTGGCTCCAGGGTTTTGGCCGCCCCAAGCAGCCAAAAAAAAAAAAAAAAAGCCGTGATCACGATCTGCGGCGGCAATTCGGTGGGAGGTCCTTTGTTCCGAGCCGGAGTGAGGGACCGTCCGCCAAATTGCCACCGAATAGCTGGACGTGCCGCCCCTCTCCGGAGTGGCCGCCCCAAGCACCTGCTTGACAAGCTGGTGCCTGGAGCCAGCCCTGCCTGCCAGCCCGGTACTGAGGAAGGGAGGAGGAAACCCTCCAACTGCACCTCTGCTGCTCCTACGACCCCAGCTTGCCCCTGTCTACACCCCCCCAATCGCCACCCCGGATGTGATGTCACAAATGTTGATCTTAAGCGGAAGCTCTGTTGCTGTTACCGAGTGGACAGGGCATGGTAGGGAAAGTGTTCCCAGGGGAAATGTTGCTTGTAAGCAGCGGTTGCTCTTACAAGGTGTTACTGCAAACACGCATCTGTTGCATTTCCATTTACAAGAGTTCATGCACCACCTGTGCATTTAAACTATACTTGCAGCTACAAATTTAATTTGCCACCTTTTTCAGCCCTAATGCAGGAATGTCCAAAGTGGCTATCTTGCTAAACCAACTTTAGCGATATTGCCAGTTTGGGTAACAAAGAAGTTAGGAGACTGACTTCAGGATGATGATTGTATTTAAACAACACTCTTTTACTTGATCTCTAATTTTACACTTTTAAGGAAAAGCCACCTTCCCTTTTTCGTAGCTATTTCAGTTTCAGATTTTAACCACAACTAAGTACACAAACATAGCAGCCTTTCCCCTGACTACTCAGAAAAGGATTCAACTTCCAAGTGCTGGAGTGGGGGAGCTGCCATTTTATCCCTCTCTTGCCTCCCTCCCAATCATTTTCTGTCCTTCCCCTCTCCCCACCCTACTCAGTTTCCTCCTCACACTTCCTCCTTGCTTCCCCACTTCTATCCCCGGCCTACACTCTCCCTCCCTCCTCCACATCTTGTTTCCTTGTGGTAATTTTCCTTTGGTCTTCCTTCCTATATCCCCATTACTAACCCCCTCATTCCCCTCCTCCTCATCCCTGCAAGTTCCTTCAGCCTGCTTGCTCACCTTGAACTACTCCATTCAAATTCTCTGGATGAGTGTCATTACTTCACCCAACATGGTTACAGTCTCCCCCACCCAACCTACATTCCCCTGCTGTCTGTCGGCACCCAACTTCAGAGAGCTCTTTGTTTTGCTGTCTGTCTGTCTCTGTGTTGGGTTGGTCCTTGAATTGGAATGTTAAGCAGTTAATGGCAGAGCCACCTGCATGCAATGATATAGCGATGGCGTCAGTGTCAGGGAAGAGATAAAAGACCATTTAGGTCTGTCCAGAACTGTGGAGGTTTGGTGCTGGCGGACAAGTACCCCAGCCTCTTGAGGCTAAGGGAAGAATAGGATTGGGGGTTTAGAAGCTTCCTTGTTTGTTGTTTTTTGGAAACTAAAATTCAAAGAAAGACTTCTTTTGATGAAATGAGCATACAAAGAGGTTCATACTCCTGTCATAGCTAGCACCTCTGCTGGTTTATGAACATGGAGAGTACCATGAAGGGCATAGTCTAGATGACAATTGTGTATCTAGGCAAGCAGTCCAAATTGTTGGGGAAATGATTTATTAACTAACTCTAACCTTTACAAAAGCACCTAAATGACTGAGGTTGCTAAGTCCCATTTTCTAAAATTACTAAGGACCAGACTTTTAAAGCTATTGAGGTATTGTTGTGCTTAGAATTGCAGTACCTAAACCCATTTAAGAGCCTAACACTCATTTTCAAAAGGGATTTAAGAACTTAGGAGCCTAAATCATTTGAAAACTGTGTCCATAATCAGGGATGATATCAACTTTTGTTTTGTATTATGGTTGTGGGATTTTCATTACATTAAACTCCTTAAGCAGGAACGATGTAAATATATGAAAGTTTTATTGCTGAGTATAACAGGCTTCTTCGGTCCTGCTTCTGTCTCCAGCTACAAAACCATGCAGAGACCCTTGTGCTGGTTCAACATCCTGTGCTGTTCGTTTATACTGAGTCCAACCACCTTCACAGCATACTTAACACCTTGGAGAGAGCTCACTCTCTCACTGCCTGCTTCCCCCTTTTTTTTCTTCCTGCCTGTGCCTATTTGTGGGCTCTGGCTAATGGCTTAATTGGCCTTTCTGCACTGCCCCCACCCACAAATTAGGCACTGGTCTGCCTCCTCAGTTCCAATCTGCTATGCCTGATTAGAGCTGCTGTGAACAGAATGTTGACTCAGGATTTCCTACCTAGCACATCTCCACCCTTATTTAACTGTGAGGTTCTTCTTGCCTTGTGCTTTCCTTACCTTACGGGAGGGGTCACCCTGTAGGAACCTCTCTCAATCTCCAGGGCCATCATCTGGGTTTGCTCATCCTCCCACCCACAGAACTCATACAGTGTGGGAGGCAGATAGCTCTGTAGCAGCCCATTGGTCTTCACACCAGGAGCATCCCAGGGGTTACTCCTCTCCTCTGTCATTGCATCTGGCAAGGGATTGAGGTTACTTCCCTCCTCCCCTGTATCAGCCAGGGCCCCAGGTTCCCACAGGTTGCCAAACTGTACCTGGGTTTCTTCTCCTGGGGATTGTGTTGCTCCCTTGGCCCCCTGACCTCTGATAGGGAGTTTGGGCTGTCTGTCTCTCCTGCACCTCCTTCCTTTCTTCCTTCCCTGGAGACATCTCTTGTCCTCCTGACTCAGGCTTTGTTGTCCAGGGGTCTCTCCTGCTTCCTTTTTTGGAGTTTCCCCTCTTTTCCCCCTGGTCTTCCTTTTCTTAATGTGGGATTTCTCCCACCACCTCACTTCCCAATGGGGAAGGGATTCCCCAAGACAACTGGATAAAGCAGCCCTTCCATTCCCCAACCTGTTTCCACCGAAACCTTCCCCAGACCTCCAGAGGCACCTGGGCTATGGGGCAATGCCTCTTATCCCCAGGGACACACCGTATGTCCATAGTTGCTCCTGGAATCATTACGTGAGGCTTCACCAGCTCCCTCTGGACAAGAGAGAAAGCTGAGCCATATCCATAAGACACCTCTGGAGCTTCCTCCCCACCATCACAGAAATGGTGGACAGTTTTTGCCCATTTTTCTTCCCCCCAGCTCTGGCCTAGCCACAAAACTCGGCAAAGCCACAATCCATGTAGGGGCAGTCCCCTTTCTTGTGTCTGGGTCGTCCACATTGGTAGCAAATAATGGGTTGAGCCCCAGCTGGAACTCCTGGGGTTCTTCCTTCTTCCTGTCCATACCCCTTCCCTCTGTGGGTTCTCTGGTCTTCCTCCCCACCTCTAGACCCTTATACGGTCACCCCTCTTTCCTGGGAAAGTCTGCTTCTGCATACTAGCCTGTCAGTTTTATGACAGCATCCACCGTGCCCAGTTGATGTTGCCTGATCCACACTCATATGTTCTTGGGGAGGCCCCGAAGGAACTGTTCTAATACTGAGTGTCCATTATTTCTGCCACCATTTGGGTATCTGGTCTCAACCAGTGGGTGGCCCATTCCATCAACCTTTGGGCAAATGTCCAGGGCCGTAAACCTCCTGTCCACCTTGCTGAGCTGAACTTTTGACAGTACTTCTCAGTAGACAGCCCAACCCGATCCAGGCTGGCTGCCCTTACCATCTCATATTTTCTTGCCTGCTCCTCACTCAGGGCCATATAGGCCGCTTGGGCTTCTCCCGACAGATAGGGAGCCAACCGCAGGGCCCAGGTTTCCCCATCCCATCCAGCACCCATGGTTACCCTTTCAGAAGTGGCCAGGAATGCATCTGGGTCATCTGCAGAGCTCATTTTACATAATTCTAGGCTCTGTGTTCAGACACCATCCTACACCGGGGAACTTACCACCTTCTGTAGGAGCTGCTGCTGGATGCTGGCTTGTTCCCTATAAATAGGGTTGCCAGGTGTCCGGTTTTCAACTGGAACACCCAGTCAAAAAGGGACCATGGTGGCTCCAGTCGCACCGCTGACTGGGCCATTAAAAGTCTGGTCAGCGGTTCAGTGGGGCTAAGGCAGGCTCCCTGCCTGATGTGGCTTCGTGCGGCTCCTGCAAGCAGCAGCATGTCCCCCCTCCAGCATGTCCCAGCTCCTATGCATAGGGGCAGCCAGGAGGCACTGCATGCTGCCCCCGCCCCAAGCGCCATCTCTGCAACTCCCATTGGCTGGGAACTGCAGCCAATGGGAGCTGCAGGGGTAGCACCTGTGGACAGGGCAGCGCACAAAGCCGCCTGGCCGTGCCTCGGCTTAGAAGCTGGAGGGGGGGACATGCTGCTGCTTCCAGGAGCTGCTTAAGGTAAGTGCCCGGAGCCTGGCCCCCTGCTCCCTTTCTGCACCCCAACCCTCTGACCCAGCCCCACCCCAGAGCCCACACCCCCAATTGGAGCCCGCCCCCCATACCCCAACCCTGATCCCCCTCTTGCATCCCTCATCCCCAGCCCCACCCCAGAGCCCTCATCCCACCACACCGCAACCCTCTGCCCAAGCCGAGAACCCACTCCCATACCATGAACCCCTCATTTCTGGCCCCACCCAGAACCCACACCCCAAGCCCAGACCCCATACCCCAACCCACACCCCAACTCCTTGAGCCAGCCAAGTGAAAATGAGCGAGTGAGTGAGGGTGGGGAGAGCGAATGACAGAGGAATGGGGGATGGAGTGAGTGGGGGGGGGAAGGACCTTGGAAAAGGGGCAGGGCAGGGGCAAGGCCTCAAAGGATGAGTGAGGTAGGGGGGAGGCCAAGGGTGTTTGGTTTTGTGTGAGTAGAAAGTTGACAACCCTACTTAGCAGGCTTTTCTGCTGCTCTGCCTGCCAGGTAAGCAAAGTCTGTCTCTCCATGTGGTGGGATTGTTGAAACCCGTATAGGGCCTTCTGCATATCCTCTTGTTGTTTTACCAGCCATTGAAGGGTTTTCTCCATTGCCTAGGCCAGCAACCCTCACGCTGGCTCAGATCCCAGATAATCCCCCACATATAACAGGCTTCCTCCATCCTGCTTTTGCTCAGTCTACAAAACCATGCAGAGACCCTTGTGCTGGTTCAACACCCTGTGCAGTTTATTTATAATTGAGTCCCACCACTTTCACAGCATACCTAGTATCTTTATAAGGAGGGGGGAGAGCAAGCTCACTCTTTCACTACCTGCTTCCCCTGTTTTTACTTCCTTCCTGTGCCTGTTTGTGGGCTTGGGCTAATGGCTTAATTAGCCTTTCTGTCCTGCCCCACCCACAAATTAGGCACAGGTCTGCCTCATTAGCTCCAATCTGCTATGCCTGATTGGAGTCTCGGTAAGCAGTGTTGATTCAGGGTTTCCTACCTAGAACTCTGTCACATTGAGATGAGGTTAATTATCTTTAGTTTCTTATTCATTATGCTAGTATCTTCATTTTTCTTGGTTATAGTCTATATTCTGGCTTTTAACTCCAGATATTCTTTTCCTAAATAAGGTGTTCATTTCTTTTTGCTATTGCTTGGTCCTTGAAAGTATAAGATTTGTTAATATCCTAGAGGTTATATGGCCTGTATATTTTTTCACCTGATCACTAGATGGAAGCATTGAAAATGAATTAGCCAGTATTATTTCAGAAATCAATAATCTAAGGAATTGTCTGCACACAAATTGGAACCAAAATAGCTATATCTGTTTTCACTGAAATGTTATTTCAGAGCATATCTGTGTGCACTCACATTAATGATCTAGAGGATGGCATGGACTGCACTCTCAGCAAGTTTGCAGATGACACTAAACTGGGAGGAGTGGTAGATACGCTGGGGGGTAGGGATAGAGAGACCTAGACAAATTAGAGGATTGAGCCAAAAGATATCTGATGAGATTCGACAAGTGCAGAGTCCTGCACTTAGGACGGAAGAATCCCATGCACTGCTACAGACTAGGGACTGAATGGCTGGGCAGCAGTTCTGCAGAAAAGGACCTAGGGGTTACAGTGGACGAGAAGCTGGATATGAGTCGACAGTGTGCCCTTGTTGCCAAGAAGGCTAACGGCATTTTGGGCTGTATAAGAAGGGGCATTGCCAGCAGATCGATGGACGTGATCACTCCCCTCTATTTGACATTGGTGAGGTCTCATCTGGAGTACTGTGTCCAGTTTTGGGCCCCACACTACAAGAAGGATGTGGAAAAATTGGAAAGAGTCCAGCGGAGGGCAACAAAAATGATTAGGGGGCTGGAGCACATGACTTATGAGGAGAGGCTGAGGGAACTGGGATTGTTTAGTCTGCAGAAGAGAAGAATGAGGGGAGATTTGATAGCTGCTTTCAACTACCTGAAAGGGGGTTCCAAAGAGGATGGATCTAGACTGTTCTCAGTGGTACCAGATGACAGAACAAGGAGTAATGGTCTCAAGTTGCAGTGGGGGAGGTTTAGGTTGGATATTAGGAAAAACTTTTTCACTAGAAGGGTGGTGCAGCACTGGAATGGGTTACCTAGGGAGGTGGTGGAATCTCCTTCCTTCGAGGTTTTTAGGTCAGGCTTGACAAAGCCCTGGCTGGGATGATTTATTTGGGGATTGGTCTTGCCTTTAGCAGGGGGTTGGACTAGATGACCTTCTGAGGTCCCTTCCAACCCTGATATTCTATTCTATGATTCTATGACTTCAGATGAAGTGTCCTATTTTCATTTAATTTCAGACAGTAAAAGCCAACTTAAGTCAAATCAAAATAGGACAGTCATAACCTGAAATAATGTCCATAGACTAAATAACTAAATGCGTGGCATGTTGAACATATGCTAAGAAGTTGTTCCAGTTTATGTGGACAAGCTCTACGAGCTGTGACTGGTAATCAGCTCTAGAACACAATCAAATGAGAATTATTTGATTCTATGGTGAATGACAGAATTTTTTAGGAGGGAGAAAGTAGACTCATTTTTAGGATCTAGAGCTGCTCCAGGAGAGGTATACACTTCAGAGGAAGGTGCAAAAAACTCAAACAGGAATATTGTGGAATAACCCACGCAAAAAAGTTTCTTCCTAACCCTCATCAATTTGTGCTTAATTTATGCCCTAAAGCATGATGGTTTAGATCTGTCCTTTTAAAAAAAAATCTTAATTATGGATGTTCTCATTAATGGGAAATTGTGCAAATGTAATGTATGATCCTTCTTAAAAGTCTTCCTCAGCTCTTTGTCTCAGTAATATCTTGTGGCAGTGGGTTCTGCAGGTTAATTATACATTGTATAGAAAACAATTTCCTCTGTAATCCTATGAGGATCAGCAAACATCCCACCAGCATGTATAAGGGTGATGTGGTTTATTTCCAATGACAATCTCAGTGCAGGATACTGAAGTGAATGTTTTAAGATTTGTCTATCAATAGTCAGTTCCATTCCCACTGCTGCATGTCCAGTACTGTATGCAATAAGCTACTAACCATGGGGCATGCATACCACCATCAAATATATAAATCACAGCAGTGAAATAGGAGAGACTTGTACTATCTCATGCAAAATGTGAATAGTCTCTTCCCTTCTAAGGGTCTCAGGCTTTAGGGCCCAATGATTGTGACACACATTTTCTGTTAATCTGAAAGTCCCTTCCCTTCCTTTTCATTGTCCGTAATAATGAAAAGTCAAAAGTCAAAATAACTGCAACTCAGTGATATATTTTTCTTGAATAAAAGACTACAGCATATGGAAAGGGAATAATGAATTAAACAGCAGCTAAAATAAAGTCAGATGGCTGCTGTGTAATGGAGAGAAAGGAGGTCACTGAACAGAACAATGTTAAATCTGAAACTCTCCAGTACAATTATAGAAGTGGCTCTAGCGGTGATGGGAGTAGTGATTCTACTGAAACTCCACTGGAAAAGGAGCAGCAGAAAGAGTGAGGCAAAGCCAGATTTGTACAACACCGAAACCTGATTCCAGATGCTTCTGTTAGTTATGAATATGTCTCTGTGAGAAAGTTTTCAAAAGCCTATTCTTAACCTTTCAAATTATAAGCAGAACACTCCTAGAACTGACCAGAAGTTCAAATGAATCATTGTTTCTATTGTGAGAATCAGGGTGTGTTTTGTTTATTTAACCTATGAATACATTCCCCGTTTAAAAAAAATCCTACTATTTCACCTTGCCCTTTTTCAACTAGTAGCCTTTTTTCTTTTGTTTTTTTTTTTGGAAAGATAGGTGAGTGTCACCAAGAAAAGGTGCTGCAGATTGCTTACAAGCTCTTGGTATGCAGAATTCTGATTTGAAATGTAAACATTTACTACTAATATTGCTAAAGGGAAGTCCATGTGAGCAAGATCACACTGTAACTTTGGTCTTCTTTATGTGAGTGCATTTAAAGACACCTGAAACATGAGGGTCAAAGTTAGGTCAATTGTTTCCAAACTGGTGACCAGTACTGCCCCTAAAAGCCATAGATACATGTCACAATGATGAAAGATGCCTATTGGCTGATAATATCCAAATAACTAATTGTGATTTATGACATAATTACTAAAAATATCACCATCTTATGCCTCTAGAATGCCCTAAATATCTGGCAGCACTCCTTTGATTTGGAGTATCTGAAGTTAAGGGAGATAACTTTGCTAGGATGAGAATTTCTTATTGAACACATCTCAGTTATTAGTGCTGATGTAGTAATAATTCTTTTAATGTCTATATCATCTTTTACCAAATGATTGAGCACCTCTTAATTAAGCCCTTAATAAGATCTACCTACCTCATTATTATCCCCATTTTACAAGAAAGTTAAGTGACTTGCTCAAGGTCAAACATCAAGTTGTTGGTAGAGCTAGGAAGACAACCTAAATATCCAGAACTCCAGTCCTCACCTCAAACTGTTAGACCTTATTCCTCCCCACCAAACAGCATTTGTGAGTATTTGACTTCGTCCAGATTAAGATTTAAAAGTGTGTTAGCTAACACATTCTAACTAACATGTTTTAAAAGTCTAGTGTAGAAAAGGTGCATTAGCTGTAATGTGCTAAGCTGGTTGTATTTTAAAGCTTAGAAGGATGCCAGAACATTTTAAGGAATACACTGCCTTGTCTATACTGGACTTTTAGAACATATTGGTTAGAACATGTTACACATTCTAACAATACACCCTTCAATCCTTGACTAGATAGGATCTTGGACAATTAAGCCGCTACCAGCAAGAACTGGAATAGATCCCTCTTCTTTGTCTTCATTCATTCTAAAGATTTTATTTTTACATTCCAGACAGTTATATGGGCAGCATTAGATGAAACACATCATCTTCTCCTGACCTGTAAATGACCTGCTGTTTCTAGAATGCTCCAGTTCACTCTAGTCACTTCACTAAACAGGTTTTTGAGCTATACAATATATTTAGCTCATGAGTAATGTTTCTCTGGTTTAACCTTTTGAGTTCCTTTAACATACAGTTCCTAAGAAAAAAATATTTATAAGGTTCCTAGATGCACAATATACTGCCTGACCTTATGTTGAGCTCATCCTAAAAGGCCCTCAGGGTAGCAACAATATGGCTTAAAACTTCTTGCTAAAAGAATTCAAAACATTTGTTTTCTACACTGAACTGCAAACTTTTGCTTAATTTTTAATAGACATCTGTTTGCATTTGCTTCTTTTAGGTATACTATTTTTAATTCTAATATTTTTACAGTACCACAAATGACTTGCCCGGTTATTAATTATAATAATTTGTCACACATCCTGCCCTGGAATCAATTCCCTACAACTCTCTACAGACCTTTGGTGGTTCTTGGCTGCATATTCATCAGAGACTTTGTAAGTGTCTAGAGCAGGGGTCGGCAACCTTTCAGAAGTGGTGTGCCAAGTCTTCATTTATTCATTCTGATTTAAGCTTTCGCGTGCCAGTAAAACATTTTAACATTTTAGAAGGTCTCTTTCTATAAGTCTATAATATAGAACTAAATGATTGTTGCATGTAAAGTAAATAAGTTTTTTTAAAATGTTTAAGAAACTTCATTTAAAATTAAATTAAAATGCGGAACTCCCCGGACTGGTGGCCAGGACCCGGGCAGCGTGAGTACCACTGAAAATCAGCTCGTGTGCCGCCTTCGGCACACATGCCATAGGTTGCCTACCCCTGGTCTAGAGTATATTATTGGTAAAAACAAAAGCTCTTAGTGGAAAAGAGTTTACTAGGTAAGAATGAAACCATTAAACTGCTGATGATATGATGGGAAAATAAGGTAAGAAAGATCTAAGTCATTCTTGAGTACATGAGATTTTTTCTCTTGTGTGGATGCCTAGTATATTAAAATGCAAATATCTAGGTCAGTGAACATTTATAACTACCAAACTCTAACAGAATGTTAATTATATACAATTGGTTTATTTCCCACATCTAAATAAGACCGTTTAAAAACCAAAAGGGCATTTTGACTATAATTCCTCAGGAATAATTCCATAGCACTGTGTTTTCCAACATATCCTTTTGCAGTGAGTCAATGTTTAACTTTAACATTTGTATCATAGCTCAGAGAATATTTATTTTATAGTCATGTCTAAATTTTCTAAAATTTTGGATCCAACATTCCAATTTAGACTAATTTCTGGGGTGTGCATATGTACATGCCTGAGTGTGTACAAAGTACAACAAGGACATTTATGATCCTAGGAATAGAAGGGCCTGCTATCCAAAGGGAACCTTTGGAGGTTCTGCAATCATTTATAGAAATTCTTTTGACAGTCACAATCATGTAGAATACAACAATTAGTAACACAGTTTTACAGCACATCATAAATTGTGTGCACTACAAAGCTGGGAGAACTATTCACAGCAAACAATTTAAGTTATTTTAGCTAAATTTCTATTCGTGAATGACCTGCAAAAAGAGCTTTTTCAGGTTTGCGTCTTTAATTTTATTTGATGAATGGTTTATCTGAATATATTTCAGCCTATCGGTTATTCATCATTATTATTACTTAACTATTGTTTAGATAAGTCACTATTAATAATTTGCCACTCAGAACATGTGATTGCTTGCTTGCTAAATTCCATGATATTATGTCTGCTGCCTGACTGGATAACTTCCAAATCCACAGAACTTTTCAGGATGGCCATGTGAATACTTTTGGTTAGAGTAACCTTGCTAAGACATACATATTTAGAAATATTTGCCTGCAAATACTGAGTTACACAAATAGTCACAGCACTTCTCTTTCCAGTAACATTCTCACAAACATAATTTGTGCTCTCATTTACAAAGGTCCCAGCCCATCAGAAGACTTAAACACATACATTTTTAAGAGCAGGTTAGGCAAACACCTGTCAGGGATGGTCTAGATAATACTTAGGCTTGCCATGAGTGCAGGGGACTGGACTAGATGACTTCTTGAAGTTCCTTCCAGTCTATAACTCTAAGTTTGTGAGTAGTCCCAGCTTAAAGTTACAAACCTACATACCAAAACATTTATGCACATAGTTAGTTTTACATATATGCTTGGGACTTAAGCATGTACTTAATATATGCTATCGGGGGTTGGCTGTTTGCTCTGGGCCAGGCCAACAGTACCGCCGAGTGGCAGTGCTCTGATGTGTGATGCCTAATGGCGAGAGTCCAAGGGCTGAGTTCTCTGGCCGTTACAGCTTGAGGTAGTGTCACCCACTGGTGAGAGTCTAAAGGCCGTTCCTCCAAGTGGCTACAGTTCTGGGTTAGTATCATCTACAGGCGAGAGTTCAAAGGCTGCCTTACATAATAGCAATAGCTCAGAGTAGTGTTGCCCACTGGCAAGAGGGACAGAGGGGTTAAGGGAACCCTGGGCCTGCCCTACTCCACTGGGTTCCAAACTAGGGCCCTTCCAAGCCATAGCTTTTATACAAGACTTAGGCCCTAAATGCACTCCCTGGGTCACTTTCTACTGTTGTCTCAGTCGCTCCGGCATCATCAGGGGCTGGACATGGGGAGTCCCTCCTGTGTTTCCCTCTGCTCCGTCTCCAGAATCTCCTCCACTGGCAACAGCGAGTTGTTTCCCTCTGTTCCCATGGTTAATGGGGTTCCAGTGGTTTGGCTATATAGCTCGAACTTGGCGGCTTGGAATCCTGGTGGCTTCCCAGCAGAAGGATGTTATGTCCAATGGCTCTCCTCCGTCAGCCCAAACTGAGTTGAGCTGCTGCCTTTTGAAAACTCCTGCCACTAGGAGCATGCCCAGCAGAGGTGAGGGGGCGTGGCTTCCTGCATCCAGAGAAGCCCCTTAACTCTTGCCTTGCTGTGCGGGGTTGATACACTACATCACACAACCTCCCGCTCAGGCTAGGATCTAGTGGTGGTCCATCTTCCTTTTCTTCCCCCTCCCACCCATGAGAAGAAATTGGCATTCACATGTGCCTTCCCGGGGCAGTGAAGTACTTGAAAGTCATAAGGCTGTAGAGAGAGGTACCATTGCATAATACAGGCATTGGTATCCTTCATTGAATCAAGCCAGCAAAAGGGGATGCGGGCCAAGACAACCTGAAAGGAGTTCCCCAGTAGCTAGTATTCAAGGCCTTGACTTTATCGCCAGTGCCTCCTTTTCATTGTTGAATATATGATTTCTCAAGGGAACAGCTTCTGGCTCAAGTACAGTATCGGACGTTCCTTACCATCCACCTCCTGGCACAACACAGCCCCGAGGCCTGCCTAAGAAGCATCCATCTGGAGTACGAACTGTTTTGTAAAACTGGGCTGGCAGAGAACGGATCCCTAGCTCAGCTGGTCCTTCAAGGCCTGGAAGGCTCTTTCACAATCTTCTGACCATTGCACCCTCCATGGCCTTGTGCCTTTTATGAGATCGTGGGCAGGGGGCATCTTTTGTGGTGTAATTGGGTACGAAGCAATCCAATCCAAGAAACTGTTTTTTGGTTGAGGGAGCTGGGAAATCCTCACTGATTGGACCTTGTCCACGAGGGGGCATAACTGTCACCATCCAACAGCGTACCCCGGGTCGGTCACCTCTCTTTGCCCCAAGAGGCATTTAGCCGGGATAGCAGTTAATCCTGCTTTCTTGAGGGTCAAAATACTGCAGTGAGATGGCGCAGGTGGTCCTTCCAGTTTGTGTTGTAAACACATATATGTGGCTGTGTACTGGACATGTGGTCATAATGGCTCTTTCCTCAGTCATTGGAAGGTGGCAGTGGCTCCATGCAGGCCAAACGACATGGTCACAAACTGATAGAGGCCGTAGAGTGAAGAAAAAGCTGTCTTCCCCCTGGATATCCTTGTCAGGGGAATTTCCCAATATCCTTTCATTGGGTCTGGGGTGGATATATGACATTCAGCATTCCCCAGCCTTTCTAGTTGCTCATCTAATTCAGCATTCCCCAGCCTTTCTAGTTGCTCATCTATCCAGGGCGTGGGGTTGGTGAGAGATGGTATTCACTTTTCTAAAGTTGTTGTAGAAACTCATCAAGCTGTCCATCTTAGGTACTAGGGTAATGGGGTTCTCCACACACTCTGGGATTCTTCAGCAATCCTAGGTCTAGCATCAACTCGAGTTCTTCATGGACTACCTTCCACATTTTCTTTGGCAAGGGTGCCCACACCTTCTGTCCTGGCGTGGCGGCTATGTGGTGGTGGGTCAGGCTTGTCTTCCCTGGGCATGTTGAGAATACCACAGGGAAGGCCTGGGACAGTTGGCTCAGTTGTGCTTATTGATCTGGGCTGAGTTTTGGCCCTACTGATATGAGAATTGGATCTGGTGGGGCCACCACTTTAGGTCCTAGTTCTGGTTCTGGGGAGTACAGAGCTATCAACAAAACCTTCTGGGCTTTCCAGGCATTCAGGAGGTTGATGTGGCAAATCTGCATCTTTTTCTGATACCCTGGCAGGTGGATCTCATAAGCCATGGGCCTTACTCTCTGGACCACCTCAAAAAATCCTTGCAACCGGGTTAGGAGCTTTGACTCTGAGGATAGGAGTAACAGTAGTATTCAGTTCCCTGGATCAAATGTTCATAGTTGGGGTCCCTGATTGCACAGGCATTCTTGGGTCTATTGGGTGCTCAGCACGTTCTCCTGGGCAAATCCCCCTAGTGTGTTGAATCACTCCCAAAGTTGTAGTATATATGGCACTGAGCCTTGCTCTCCCTCAGTCTCCCAGAGGAGATCCAGAATCCCCCAGGGCTGTCGCATGTAAAGGAACTCAAAAGGGGAAAATCCCATAGAGGTTTGGGGAACCTAATATATGTCAAATAACAATGCTGGTAGAAGTCTGTCCCAGTGTCATGGGTTGACACTGATGAATATCTTTAGCATCAACTTCAGGGTGCTGTTGAATTGTTCCTCCAGACTGTTGGTCTGTGGATGGTAGACGGATGTTTTGAGGGCCCGGATTGTCAGTAACACAAATCTCTTTCATCAACCTAGACAAGAAGTTGGACCCCTTGTCCATCAGGATCTCTCTTGAGATTCCAACCCTGGTGAAGACCTTCATGAGATCTCTCACTATGGTGGGTGCCAGCAATGCCCCTCTGCCATGTACATTGGCCAAACCGGACAGTCTCTACGCAAAAGAATTAATGGACACAAATCTGACATCAGGAATCATAATACTCAAAAACCAGTGGGAGAACACTTTAACCTGTCTGGCCATTCAATGACAGATCTGCGGGTGGCTATCTTACAACAGAAAAACTTCAAAAACAGACTCCAACGAGAGACTGCTGAGCTGGAATTGATATGCAAACTAGATACAATCAACTCAGGATTGAATAAGGACTGGGAATGGCTGAGCCATTACAAACATTGAATCTATCTCCCCTTGTAAGTATTCTCACACTTCTTATCAAACTGTCTGTACTGGGCTAGCTTGATTATCACTTCAAAAATTTTTTTTCTCTTACTTAATTGGCCTCTCAGAGTTGGTAAGACAACTCCCACCTGTTCATGCTCTCTGTTTGTGTGTATATATATCTCCTCAATATATGTTCCACTCTATATGCATCCGAAGAAGTGGGCTGTACTCCACGAAAGCTTATGCTCTAATAAATTTGTTAGTCTCTAAGGTGCTACAAATACTCCTGTTCTTTTTATGGTGGGTGCCTTTGTTGTGTGTAATGGGATGGCCTCAGGGTACTGGGTGCCGTAGTCTACATTTATAAATATGTACAAGAACCAGATGCACTCTTCTCCAAGGGCCCCACCAAGTCCATTCCGATCTGTTCAAACAGTATTGCCACCACAGGAAGTGGGATCAGAAGTGCCTTTGGTATCCTTTGGGGGCCTGTAAGCCTGTAGGGTATGAGGCACAGAAATTGTGGACTTACTTATGACTGCATGGGCAGAAAAACCCGAGGGCTACCCATTGCAGCATCTTCTCTTTCCTTAAGTGTCCAGCCCCCGGTACCAAGTAGTTCAGGCATAATAGTCCCTGCCTGAACTTTTTGGGAACTGCTGCTGCAACATTTCCTGGGTTTGGGAATGTCTCTAATCACTCGGTATAGCCAGTCATTCTGGATCTTGAAGTGGGGGCCCTGTGGAGTCCATTGGTCTCCAGTCCCCTCTTCCTCCAGGATAGCTACTTGTTCTCAAATGCAACCGATGGTCTGATCTTTCTGTGGGTCCGTATGAAGTCACCATTGCCTGTTAACCATTTGTGGCCCATCTTGTCTGGGGTCTCCACAGGTTTCGACACTGGGGTCTCTGCCTGGCCTGAAGGACTCTTGTCCAGGTTGTTTATATCCTCTCAGCCCATGAACCCCGTCACTTTCTGAACTGGGATTTTTTTTGTGGGGTGGCTGTTGCTCCATCACTGTAGGATCTCTCTGGACCATTTCCAGTCTTACCCCAGGATATAGGGCTAGCTAGGGTAGTTGTTGGACGAGTCAGCACATTTCCTCATTGCCCTCTACTTCGAGCCAGACCTTGATTACCGGGTAGGACCATACATAAAACATAAGAACGGCCATACTGGGTCAGACCAAAGGTCCATCTAGCCCAGTATCCTCTCTTCTGACAGTGGCCAGTGCCAGATGCCCGAGAGGGAATGAATAGAACAGCTAATCATCAAGTGATCCATCCCCTGTCACCCATTCCCAGCTTCTGGCAAACAGAGGCTAGGGACACCATCCCTGCCCAGCCTGGCTAATAGCCACTGATGGACCTATCCTCCATGAATGTATCTAGTTCTTTTTTGAACCCTGTTATAATCTTGGCTTTCACAACATCCTCTGGCAAAGAGTTCCACAGGTTGACTGTGTGTTGTGTGAAGAAATATTTCCTTTTGTTTGTTTTAAACCTGCTGTCTATTAATTTCATTTGGTTACACCTAGTTCTCATGTTATGAGAAGAAGTAAATAACACTTCCTTATTTACTTTCTTCACACCAGCCATGATTTTATAGACCTCAATCATATCCCCCCTTAGTCATCTCTTATCCAAGCTGAAAAATCCCAGTCTTATTAATCTCTCCTCATACCGAAGCCATTCCATACCCCTAATAATTTTTGTTGCCCTTTTCTGAACCTTTTCCAATTCCAATATAACTTTTTTGAGATGGGGAGACCAGATCTGCACCCAGTATTCAAGATGTGGGTGTATCATGAATTTATATAGAGGCAATATGCTATTTTCTGTCTTATTTTCTATTCCTTTCTTAATGATTCCCAATGTTCTGTTCACTTTTTTAACTGCCGCTGCACATTGAGTGGATGTTTTCGGAGAACTATCCATAATGAGTACAAAATCTCTTTCTTGAGAGGTAACAATTAATTTAGACCTCATCATTTTACATGTATAGTTGGGATTATTCCAATTATTATGAGTGGCTGGCTCACTACAGAAGCAGCTTTTCCTCTCCTGGAATTGACACCTCCTCATCTATTATTGGGAGTGGACTACATCCACCCTGATTGAATTGGCCTTGTCAACACTGGTTCGCCACTTGTGAAGTAACTCCCTGCTCTCCATGTGTCTGTATATAATGCCTGCATCTGTAGCTTTCACTCTATGCATCTGAAGAAGTGAGGTTTTTACTCACGAAAGCTTATGCCCAAATAAATCTGTTAGTCTTTAAGGTGCCACCAGACTCTTTGTTGTTTTTGTAGATACAGACTAACACGGCTACCCCCTGATAGTTGGGATTATGTATTCCAATGTGCACTACTTTGCATTTATCAACATTGAATTTCATCTGCCATTTTGTTGCCCAGTCACCCAGTTTTGAGAGATCCTTTTGTAGCTCTTTGTAGTCTTCCTGGGACTTAACTATGTTGACTAGTTTGAGTTTTGTATCATCTGCAATTTTTTCCACCTCACTGTTTATCCCTTTTTCCAGATTATTTATGAATATGTTGAATAGACTGGGCCCAGTACAGATCCCTGGGGGACATCACTATTTACCTCTCCCTATTCTGAAAACTGATTATTTAATCCTACTCTTTATTTCCTATGTTTTAACCAGTTATCAATCCATGAAATCCATGAGAGGACCTTCCTTCTTATCCCATGACACTTACTTTGCTTAACAGCCTTTGGTGAGGGACCTTGTCAAAGGCTTTCTGAAAATCTATGTACACTATATCCACTGGATTCTCCTTGTCCACATTCTTGTTGACCCCCTCAAAGGATTCTAGAAGATTGGTGAGGCATGATTTCCCTTTACAAAAACCATGTTGACTCTTCCCCAACAAATTATGTTCATCTATATGTCCGACAATTTTGTTCTTTACCATAGTTTCAATCAGTTTGCCCGGTACTGAAGTCAGGCTTACCGGCCTGTAATTGCCGGGATCACCTCTGGAGCCCCTTTTAAAAATTGGCGTCATATTAGCTACCCTCCAGTCACTTGGTACAGAAGATGATTTAAATGATAGGTTACAGACGACAGTTAGTAGTTCTGCAATTTCACAATTAAGTTCCTTCAGAACTCTTCGGTGAATACCATCTGGTCCTTGTGACTTATTACTCTTTAGTTTATCAATTTGTTCCAAAACCTCCTTTAATGACACCTCAATCTGGGACAGTTCCTCAGATTTTTCACCTAAAATGAATGGCTCAGGTTTGGGAATCTCCCTCACATCCTCAGCTGTGAAGACCATCCCCATGGATGCACTGGAGGTAGATGGGGGTCTCTGCCATGTCAGGGGACTCTATCAGACTGGTCCAGATAATCATCTGGCTGCACATGGAATCCACCAAGCCCATTACTTGGGTGCTGTTGACCCACATTGGGAGCAGGAACTTGGCCAAGCCTCTCTTCTGAGCTCAGAGGCCTGAAATCCATGCCTGGCCATAGCTACAGTCCATAAAGGGGCACTTTTGCCTGAAATGCCCCTGCTGGCCACACTCAAGCATTAGCTCTTTGGGGCTCTTGTCGGTGTGCTCATTGCTGGGACAATGGGATGCCCGGGAGGTGTGTCTCCTTCCCCTCAGAGTTCTTGGTCCCTCCTCTGTAGTGTATAGGTACTCCAGTTCTTCCCCTGTGCTAGGATTACCTCCTGCAGGATGGGTCTGCTCCATGATTCCCATCCTTCACTTCTAGACTGGCATCCATTGGGATTCTGGGCCTTACTTTCGGGGTCTCTGAGTTTAGGTGTCTGAATAAGTGTTACCGTTTCTGACAAAGTTGATGGCTGGTGGCATTTCACCCACTTCCTTCCTCTGGCTGGGAGAATTTGGGTGAATTGTTCTAGCAGCCCAACTGTCTTGGCTACTTGCATCCCCATCAGCTTCTCATGCTTGAGCTAATGTCAGCAGTGGTCCCAAAGATGGTGGGCTACCACCTGAGGTTAGGCTCCAGTTGCGAACTTCTCTTAAGGAAACCTCTATTGGAACATCTTGGGGTTGATGCCTGTATGGTCTAGAATGGCCGCCTTCACTTTTGTGTAGTCCTGTGTGATCCAGACTGTAATACGCTGCTTGTGCTAGGCTGGTTAAGTACAGGGTTACCAAGGTAGTCCAATGCTCTGGTGGCCAGTGTGCTTGTCTGAAGATGACTAAGAAGGCCTCTGGGTCATCCCCAGGCCTCATTTTTGTATGGGTATGGGTAACCCGACAGGGAGGTTGTCTCCTATCAGCCCGGGAATGGTGGTGTTAGATGTCCCGTGCAGATGTAGGAGCGCTGCCTTCTGATGGACTAGTTGTTCTTGCTATATCTGGTATTTGGCTGCCAGTTTGCAAATAATCTGTTGCTGCTGTTCTTGTTGCTGGGTAAACTGTTTTTGCTGCTGTGCAGCAATTTGTTGTAGAAACTGTGTCTGCTGCTGTTGCTGTTGGGCCGCGTGCTGCTGCTGACTCTCCAATATCCACTTCAGCAACTTCTCTGTATATATGGTTTCCTCATCGTTCTGTCCCTGGGCATAGAACCTAGAACAGTGGTGGGTGGCCCACAGGCCACACGCGGCCTGTCAGGTTAATCCACTGGCGGGCCACGAGACAGTTTGTTTACATTGACTGTCCGCAGGCACAGCCACCCGCAGCTCCCAGTGGTCGCGGTTCGCCATTCACGGCCAATGGGAGCTGTGGGAAGCGGTGCAGGCTGGTTGCCGCTGACCTAGAATAATCGGGTGCTGACTTGTTGAGCACTGTAGGCACTAACACAACACAAATACTAATATTTGTCAAAGTTTTGGTCACACATCCCTGCCTCTCTTGTTTGATTAATTGTCTCTGTGCTAAGAGGCTTTACTCATGATGTGGGGCAGGATTAGGGAAGTGCTTTACTTCTCCAGAAAAGTCCAGCAAACATTTACGCTCCCTACTAGAGTCCTGCACAGAACTATTTTTAATCCCACTCCCATTCCGCCCCGCAATACTCACTTCCACTCTGACCCGCTCCTGCATTGTTGAAATTTTATCCCTCTCCCACTATTATGGCATACCATGCCTCTCTTACTTCTGTGCTGCTGCTGGCGGCAGCACTGCCTTCAGAGCTGGGTGGCTGGAGAGCGGCAGCTTCTGGTCGAGGCGTTCATGTTGTTTGCAGCATGGGAGGATGACTTTTTAATCCTGCTCCCGTCCCATCCTGCAATACCCACTCCCACTCCCACCCGCTCGCACATTGTTTGTTGAATTTATATCCCGCTGCCATAATAGCAGGAGCAGGACAAAAATTCAACAAAGAATGTGGGAGCGAGTGGGAGTGGGTATTGCAGGGTGGGACAGGAGTGGGATTAAAAAAATAGTTCTACGCAGGACTCTAGTAGGCAGCACAAATATGTTTGCTTGACTTTTCTGGAGAAGTAAAGCACTTCCCCGACCTTTCCCCACATCATGAGCAAAGCCTTTTAGCAAAGGGGCAATTAATCAAACAAGACAGGCAGAGCTGTACGACCACAACCTTGACAAATATTAGTATTTCTGTTGTGCTAGTGCCTACAGTCCTCAACAAGTCAGAACCTGTCTGACTTTATGCAAACATAAATAATATTCCAAGCCCCAAAGAATATAGTAACTAAAAAGAAAGATGTAACAAGAGCACAAGACAAGGAGGTAAAGGACATGTGTGGGCAGGAAGGGAGTGAAGGATAACGTAAGAACAAATAGGATAGCCGTGTGTGCAATTCTTTGCCAACCATAAGCAATGATCTCAACTTGTCACCTACTTAAATGTTATCGGATGGTAGTTTTGTGCATACAGCAGAAGCAGGGGCATGCCCCCCCCAATAATTGGCAGGAGCTGACAGAGCATCTCTGGCCCCCTGACCCCCAGCAGGGACAGCATGATTGGTCCTCTGGTCCCAAGGACCCTGGTGGGGAGAGCACAAGAGTGCCTCTGGTCCCCAGGGTCTGGCAGGGAGAGCGAGCTCCTTTGGTCCCTGGGCCCTGGCAGGGAGAGAGAGCTCCTTTGGTCCCGGGGCCCCAGTAGGGGTACAGAAGGTGCCCCTCCAAAAGCGGTGGAATTTAAATTCCTGCACGTGCACCTGAATAGAAGCAAGTTCTGAGGAGGGAACTGAGGGAGGATAAGGTGGTGGCTATATGGACAAAGCAAACAGCACTGCGAACATACACAAATACTATTTCTTTGTGAGAATGTGATGAGAAAATTGAATATAAAATATGGTAAACTGACAAACCTTATTTTCATTGCTTTACAGCTCTCTCTCTCTCTCTCTCCGTCAGAAATAAGTTCAGGTGTTTTCAAATCTGGGTCCATGTCCATGGCTAATATAATACTTGTTTTGTGTGGAAAAGAAGAAACAAATGTTTAAAAAGTCCTAAAATTTTTAGGTTGGATTAGCTTCTGTTGTCTCTCCCTCAACTGCTCTCGTGCTCCTGAAAAAACCGAAAGGCCCAGTTAATGTATGCCCTTCACCTATCCACTAGTTGTAGGAAGTGGGTCTCTGTTTGTAGCAGGCTAATGTGTCTGGCACAACTAGGTAGGGCACTGAAGTCCCAAGCTGCCAGGGAAAACGGGCTCAGAGGTAGTCTCAACACATCAGTCCCAAGGGAGTTTCTGTGACCCAACCCGTCACAGTGATCATTTTGTTTTAAATTAGGAAAAAGACTTGTATACAGGCACCCCACAAAATCTAATAGCCCGGGACTCACAGGAGAGTTAATCTGGCCCTGGTTATGACTTTTAATGTGATGGTTTGAATGTGAAAGTTTGACATTCAGTCATAACAAGTTAATTTGAAAGAGTAACCCACGGTTAGATGTTTACAGCTACATATTCTACATCATATACAAAGTAGTAGCTTGTGCAGAAAAATAAATTAAAAGAAACCGCATAAATAAATATATAAATAAGTAAATAGCTGAATATATTCTCTAGCTACAGGCTTGTCCACCTTTGCTCTGGCTTTCTCCCCAGTGTTACTACACAATATTATTCTCGCACCTCCCTCATTCGCTGCCCACCTGTAACACCCCTCCCCCCAGCACACACACACACACACACACACACACACACACATTCTCAAAACCATTCTTTGTTCAGTTGAAATAGCAATAACTGCAGGGGCCAGGGATGTTGGGGGTGGGTGAAACACACGGCCGGAGCTGGGGGTCAGTGCCCAAAGCCCCATAGCCAGAACTGGGGGCTGGAGCCTAGGTCTGAGCCCAAAGCCCCAGAGCTAGGGGGCCAGAGCCTGAAGCTCTAAGCCGGGAGATGGAGACCAAACCATTGTGGCCAGAGCCTGGGGTTGAATAGTAACCTAGCTCCGAAAATGGAAAGGAGACTTAAATATCCAATGTTAAATGTATGCTGTTTATTGTAATGGCTTGCAGTTATGTCTGTTTCTGGAACGCAAAAGCAAGTGCATACTAAAACACCCTGAAGGCATTTATATAAAACCATCCACTTGCTGTTCATCACATTGAGCAGCAAGTAGAAAGATGAGATTCCTCGGTGAACACAGAACAAAAGGCAGAAACATAATCTAATCTTTTCTTCCTAAGCAGACACACCTCTTGCACCTTTTCTATGTGCTGGAATTAACTAGTTCCTGGTCAGGTGACTAAGAGTTAAAGGTCTTTAAATACCCACTCTTTAAGTAGCTGGGGAAAAAGACACAGCAATATGGGGCGTTCTGTTCACCAGTTCAAGGCGCTGTTCTGGAAGAATTGGCTCTGCCGGCTGAGACAACCGGTAAGTTTTTGCAAATGCTTAACATAGAGATTATTTTCTCCTCTGCATTTCTGTGGAAGTGACTGTGTCTGTTATTTCAACTCTTCCCTTTGCCTCAGAGAATAATAAGGATCAGCTGGCTGTAAATGGTTCATGTTGTCCCTCTGAGCTCCTGATTATTTAAAATAGGAGTAGAGCAGAACCTTGTATTTTAATACTGAAATAGCTGAACAATCAACACTTTCCAGTGTGCAAATTCTAAAGGAAAGTGCTTAAATGCTTTTGAGGAGACACATTGGATCATTGGGCAGTATTGATGCTTGTGACACTCCTGGGGAAGAAAATTACTTGTCCTTCAGTTTCAAAGTGCACATTGACAATGAGAGAACACTGTTGCAATTGAGATCAGAATGTAGCCTACAAAGGATTTAAAACAAGATGTGGGGCAGTAGAGAGCAAATATTAGCTAGAAATATTTTTCCTCCTTTTCCTCTCAATAAGCTCTGATTTATCTGATTAAACTAAAATAAGCAGAAAAAGCTGGCTGTTACCCTGAAAAGATACAGAAAATCAAAATAATGCTCAGTTGAAGAGAGGAAATGTTTTTCTTTGCCCCACCATGTCTGACGTGCGATTGTGGTAAAAGAAGGACTCTTCTGGTGATGTTAGAATTTTGTATTAAAAAAATAGTTGTCACTATAGTTGATGGTTTGTCATTGCTTCCCTTGTCAGTGCTGATTTGGAGATTCATAATGATGCATGTTGGCTATTTTAAATAGGATCAGAGTGATAAATCAACATACTGGTTTTCATCTCAGAAAATGTTAATGTAAATATGATCAGCAATCTTTGATTTAGAAAGAGACAGTCTCTCCATCCCCTTAAAAATCTTGGGATTTCAACTAATTTTTTTTTTATGTGAAGGAACTTTCAACTTTATTGATAATTTCTTCCTCGACTTGCTCTCTTCCCCAAATTTTGTGACTCTGTTCTGGGTCTCCTTACTTTAACCACTGCCTCCTTTGGTAGCTTTTTATCCTACCAACTTCCACTTCTTGTTGGTATACTGCCCTCTGCTCATTCCCATCCTCTCACTTTTTCTATAGGGGATTTCATCCACCTCAATGATTTCAGCTAATATTTCTATGCAGATAACTCTTAAAACTATCTCTATATTGCTGGTTTCTTCACTTTTGCCCTTCAGATGCTATCTGGTAATCCAGTAGCAGTCCTCAATGGGCCAAATTCATTTTGGGTATAACTCCATTGAAGTTACTATAATTATACCAGGGCTAGATTTGTCAGATAGGTCCAAAATAGAATGTCTCAATTTTCTTTCCAAGCCCTCTTCTCTCACTAAGGGGATTTATCACTCATGATTTCTCATCTCCCAACATCACAATCACATCAGATATTTAAATACCATGGCTATGAGCACAATATAAAAACATATGCAATTGGGTGTCATCTTCAACTTCTCTCTGTTCTTTTCCCTCACATCCAGAATCTCCTAAATCTTGTAGTGTCTTCCTCCATAATATTATTAATATCCATCCTTTCTACTGAGCTGCTTGTCTTTGTCTTCATCATCTTTCCATACGTGCTGTGACATGATTTTTTTTTTGATGCAACATGATCATGTCCCCATGCCATATCTTGATGACATAAAATCACAATGTGAAACAAACTCTCAAAAAGAGCAACCCTTGCATGCAGTTCATTCATCACTTCCAAATCCAGGTGTCGTGTTTGGTTGTGTACCATGCAAATCTTTCACATATTTAAATACACATAATAAGGTTTACCCAAGCACAGAGGGCAAAGTAGATATTTTACTTAGATACCTCAGAAGAGTGTTGTAAGGTTCAGTTTAATTAATGTATGTAAATATTCTTTTCCACATATATCCTTATATCGCACTCATTACTATAGTATCTGAGATCCTCAAATGGAAAACATTAGGAAAGTGCAAAGAAGAAATTAGCATTCAACTAATACCGACTGTTAGAATAATTGTTTTTTAGAATTATCTGTAGTTTCATGTTACTTTTAAGTCTTCAAGTGCCAGTAGAGATCCTGGGTTGATAGAGGGCAGTTGTAAAAATAATACAGATATATTGTATGACTACCAGCTTCCATGCCATACTGTGAAATAATCAGACATTCAGACAAAATATGAACAATTTCATTTCATTGAGAGTTCAGTATAAATTAGTCACTAAAATACCAGTCCTGTGCATTCTACTAGGGGGGTCTATCATATTTCCTGTGCAAAAAACAATTGGTTTGGGGATATTTAATCTCTTTAGATCCCTCTTACTATGGCTTATAGTCAAAGAGAGGCCTATTAAATTTCTGCCCATGTTTTTCATGCTATTGCATTTGCTTGTTATTTATCTTGGGTTCAAAGGACTTAGTGCAGGGGCTCTCCATACACATGTGTGAGTATGTGAATTCCCTCTCTGGGGGATGGGAGGCACAGTTCCAGTGCAGCCGCTATTACAGCTCATAGGCTTCAGTAGAATCTGGACCCTTGGAGCTCTCCCCATACATGGTTTTAGGCCAGTGGATTGATAAAATCATGTATCCAGTAGCCCCATGACCTCCCATCCCCTCAGTCAAATCCAGTACTTAAAGTGCGACAGATCGAAAGGAGTCGCAGACCCACAAACAAAATTTCTACCACTTCAGCGGGGTCACTGAGGGGGGCACATCACAGCCCTGCCTGGGGAAAACTTTTCTGATCTGGAGCTTTCCCCACTTCCCAACTTCTCAGGGCAGAGCAACCCCTCAGGGCTGCTGCAGGAGGCAGGCAGAACTCTTCACCCCCATACCTGCTCAGGAGCCGAAGCTGTTCTCACAGGAGCAGGAGTGGGAGGAGGGAGCAGAATGAGCCTAGCAGCTCAGGGCAGCTCTACTCCTTCCCTTCCCTTCTGAAACACCTGGCCTGGAAAGAGGGAGGTGGACCCTTCTGCAGCGGGAACCCCGGAGCTGCAGAAAGAATTACCATGGATCACTGCTCTGCACTGTGTATGGCGCAGGGTTGTGCAGTCCTCCTGCTGTCCTCTCTGCATTCTCTGTCCCATACACTAAGGGTACCACTACCCAATAAGCCCTACTGCAGCACAGCTTCAGCCCTGCACTTATGCCACTGTAGTGCTATAGTGTGGACACTTGCTACAGGAATGTAAGGAATTTTTCCATCGATGTAGTAAATCGACCCCCCTTGAGAGCAGTAGCTAGGCCCATGGAAGAATTCTTCCATCGACCTAGCCGTGTCTACATAGGGACTTAGGTCTTTATAATTTTAGGGGCTTAGGTCAGTGTGATTTCTTCTAGCCGCTGAGCAACGTTCACATAAGATGACCTAAGTTTTAGGTGTAGATCAGGCCTGAGACTGTGGCAATTTCTGTATGTGTACAGCATGCCACACCCATAAGTAGGGGGAGAATTTGGTCCAAAATATGTACATTACTGAATCCCACTGAGCCCAGATGTCAATGAATTTATGAAAGGTGCCAATATCAGGGAAGAGACCCCCATTTTCCAAGTCATAAGCTGTGTTTGCTGAATAGTCTTGTAATAGAATAAAGTTCAAAAATGAGTTTGTGCAGTGCCATATTTTAGCCTGGATGTCACCAAAATACATAAGCTGGCTCTCCATTAGGAAACTTTAAAAATTATGAAAACCTAAAGACAGCAAGTCTCACCAAAACACATCAGCTTAAAATTTTGCTTTGGAAAGGAGTTGCAAGTGATGCCAGCTTGTTCAGGAACCCTGAGTGGAAATCCTGGGGCCTACTGAAGTCAATGTCAGTGTCCCAGCCTCTGTTTATACGAGGCTGGGAATGGGTGACAGGGGATGGATCACTTGATGATTTCCTGCTCTGTTCATTCCCTCTGGAGCACCTGGCATTGGCCACTGTCGGAAGACAGGATACTGGGCTAGATGGACCATTGGTCTGACCCAGTATGGCTGTTCTTATGTTCAATGGGAGTTTTGCTATTGATGTCGGGATGTCTCCCTCCTCCCTGCAAAAACCCAGCTCTTTATATATTTTACTGATTTCAGTAGTACCCATCACTATGACAGAGAGGGCTTTAACTGCAAAGAATAAGAAATATTTGTAAAATATTATTGCCAATATGAAAGACTAAGAAGAAGCCAAAATCAGTTAATTGAAATAAATTAGCTGTCTTGGCCCCCGTTGACTTCAATGGGCTTTGGATCAGGCCATGTATCACGCCCCAAAGGAATTGAGAGCAAGGTTTTGATGGGCTACCAGGAAGAATGAATTCCAGAGGTTAAGAGCCTTCAGCTGAGAAAGCCCTGCCACTTCTTGGCTATCCTAAATATGGGTTACTGTGGCGTTTAATACAGCAAATTTTCAATATGTGGTATAGTCTAATAAAACTGGAGATGATTGAAGGAAGGGTGTCCCAGTATTTTGCACCTTTCTATATCTATCTGGGTAAGCTAATATTAAACTTTGGGGTTAAAAGCCTCCCTAAGTGTGGCATTTAAGAATAAACAGCATTCTGAATTGCTGGGAAATGTGGTTCTCCCTTGTCTTTGTCAGAGGACAATTTAACTTAATATAATTCATGGCTTTCTATTGTTGCAAAAGAATAGAATGGATCTATATAATTTCCTTAAAACCATGACTATAAAGGACAAGGGAAGCTCACAGTATTCATGATATGCTATACCTCAGTTTTAGTAATAGAATATTGTGATTTTTTTAAGGTCACTTATCTTCTCCCCCAGTGGGTTTCAATCACATTTGTTCCTTCCCTTCAAAGTGGCCTTTATGATGATAATAAGCTCTTATTTCTATCCCATTGTGCCCTCTAATGTAAACACATATTTCTCACCAAGGCATTTAATCCCCTGTGGTTTCCACTTGAAATTTCTTCCTTGTGTGTGGAATCCTGGCCCCATTGAAGTCAATGGCAAAATTCCAGTTGACTTCTATGGGCCAGGATTTCACCCCATATAATGAAATGTACACACAGGACCAGATCCTTGGGACTGGCCCTTACGGGCTTAATGCAGCTTGGGTATGAGTGGGCATGAAGATTAGTTTCAATCACTTTCACACCTCCCAAATCCAGTAGCTGCTGGGGGCTAGGTTGGTCCTCAGGCATAACTTAGAGTCTCAGGACTGCTCCAAGTTGTAATGGTAACCACCATGCAACCTGTGGTGGGGGCTGAAAGATAGAGTTTCCTGGAATTGGCTACAGCAGCTCCATACTATCTAGGTATTCCTTTATACCTGTTTTTTTGCCAGGTGTATGTCACTGGAACAATACAATGCATGCCAAACTAGGCTGAGACTCTGGTGCACAGGGCTCAATGCCATGAGTTCACATTCGGTGCAGTTGACTTTGTAGCTACCACGCCCAACAGGCTTTATAATTATTTATGTACATATGTAGCACAAATAGTGACAAGACAAGAAGACAAAGAGAATCACTGCACCTAGGAACTTATTCTCTAAAGATGGATCAGGGTGAGCCAGAGGATAGGGAAAATGAACTAGGAGTTAGGGACTTGAATTCTTTTCCTGGCTCTCCTGCAGACTCAAGGTGTGATCTTGGTGAGGTTACTTAATCCTAGCTGCGCCCTGGTTTTCCCACCTATAAAATGGGGCTAATAATAATGACTACCCCCTTTGTGAACCTCTTTGAGATGTATGGCTAAAACCATGATGTAAATGCCAAGTGTTATTTTTAATTATTGTAATTATGAATTACATGGATGGCCCAACAAGAAGAGATAACAGAAGAGTATATTTTGGGAGTGCATAATGAACAGTGATTTTCAATATAGTAGGGCCTAAAGCCCCATCCAACCCTGAAGCCCCATCATGCTAGGTGCGGTGGATACATATAGTAAGAGATAGTCCCTGCCTCAAAGACTTTACAATCTAAATGGACAAAAAGTGGGTGGGAGATAGGGCGTAGCATTATCCCATTTTACAGATGAGGAACTGTGACACAGAAAGTAACTTGCCCAAAGTCATATAGGAATTCTATGGCAGAGACGCCGCAGCTCCTGTGGCGTGGCTCCCGGCCATTGGGAAGTGCAAAGCTGGCACTTGGGGTGGGGGCAGTGTGCAGAGCCCCCGGCTGCCCCTACGCATAGGAGCTGGAGGAGGGACATGCCGCTGCTCCTGCGGGAGTCGCATGGAGCCATGGCCTGGCAGGCCGATTGGACTTTTAATGGCCCTGTTCAGCAGTGCTGACCAGAGAAGCCAGTGTCCCTTTTTGAAAGGGTGTTCCAGTTGAAAACCGGACACCTGGCAACCCTAGCCTATGCCTGTAATTACAACACTAATGTTCTTTCCACCTCATCCAGTATGACAGTTGTTTAGGGTCCAGTTCTGTTAACCTTACTCATGTTGAATAGTATCCTAATCTACCCCACCCTTTTCATATTGATTTAAGAGAGTGAGACATCACTACTCACATGTGTAGAAAGCGTACAGAAAAGAGGAGTGAGTGTGACTAAAGCAAATCCATTTTCACATTTGAGCAAATGCTCACATACTTATACTCTATTCAAAAGTCTCCTTTGTCTAACGTTAAAATTGAACAGACATCTTTTAACCTAGGGAAACTACAACATGTCAGGATGATGTGCATTTCCTTGTACAAAGATTTCAAAGGCCTTGGTCAATATTTGTCCTTTGCTGTTTAATCACCAACTCAACCCTTGTTCTCTGTTGTTTTGACCTTATAGAGGCTCCTATTTCTCCTCCTATTTTGAGGTGTAGAAGGGCACATTTAAAAATAAAATGGCTAGAAAAGCCCCAAAAGCAGTGCAACAAGGGAGTTTAGCTATAACAGCAACGAACAGGGTATGATCCTCTGTGAAGTAGGACTGTGGATTCTAGCTGATCTGTCAAGATCAGCAGGTATTGTGATCTTAAGCCTGGTCTACACTAGAAAATTAGGTCGATTTAACTATGTCAGTCATGTGTGTTAAAAATCCATGCCCTTGAGCAGCATAGTTTAGCCGACCTAAGTCCTTGTGTAGACAGTGCTAGGCTGACAGAAGAATTCTTCCATTGACCTAGCTACCACCTCTCGGGTAGATGGATTACCTATTCCAATCAGAGAATCCCTCCTGTTGGCATAGGTAGTGTCTACATTGAAGCACTACAGCAGCACAGCTGTGCTTCTGTAGTGTTTTAAGTGTAGACAAATCCTGAGTCTGCCAGTTCCACAGGTGGTTGAAAGATGCATGGGTGGGTAATAGAGAGGGATGGATAAACCCTCTGCTTTAGACAGAATGATCAGGTAAAAACACTGAAAGCCTAAACACACAAACAGTTCTAAGACTCCCCATATATGTGAGAAGCTCACAGAAGGGACAATCTGGCTCATTGCATTTGATTTACTCATACAAATGGAGCTTGTTCAATTGGAGGAATTTCACTTCTTTTAACTTCCATCAGGGCATTACTTCTGTGGGTCATGTCCAGGACATCTCTTTCCCACCTACAAGATAAACTTGTTGGCCAGACAAGTGGCCTTTAAAAACAATCACTTTTAATAATCACTGTATCATGAACATCCAAGCTCATTGGTTGACTAACAATAGCACGAAGAAATGACACAAAATTAAAAACAAATCTTATCCAATACTGGGTTAATTCTGGTTGATATTTATTTCCGGAAAGTTTTTTTGTCATGAGGCATTCCACTAGCAAATACATCATGCTGCCCCTGATTCCAGTTTGTATCAGATGTAATCATCTGTCTCTTATGTCACTATGCCAAAGCCAATTATGCCCTGTTTATAATTTTGTACTATGTAATTTTATTGCATACAAATAGCTATATTAAAAAAAAATTAAGGTTGCAAAGTCAAGCATTCAAAAGTTAGGAAATGCCAGAATTAAGATTGCATGTGCATTATGACTCAGTCTTTAATTACATGTTTTTGTACTATTTTATCCACACGAGCCTTGACTTACTCAGTGCACAGGATGCCCAGCCAGTCCCAGACTCCCCTCCAGTCTCAGTTTTCCCTCTCCCAGTTGGCTTCCAGTCCCCCCTCCGCCTTATTTTCCTCCCTAGCTCCCAGTCCTCCTGTGCAGACAGTCTCAGTCTCTCCCACATCCCCATTCTGGCTGCAAGTCCCAGTTTCTCTTCTCCATCCTACCAGTCTCCAATCACAGCCTCCACATACCCCCAGGCTCCTTGTCCCAATCTACATCCTTTGCCACCTATACTAGCTTCAGTAGTTCTCCATTCTGCATTTGAGTCAGGAGGCTTTCTTCTCCCTGCTGGGAGAAATGTTCTGGATGGAACATTTGAGAACTGAGATTTTTGAAAGTCTTATAACTTAGCCATATTTAGATGAATTTTCACAGGGGTGGCAAAAGGCACATTCCTGATACAAAGACCATCCTCTGCCAAATTTCAGGTTCCTGCTCCAAAACATGGGCGAGTTATCACCTCTGAAAGAAAACAAACTTTTTAACATGGGCAAAACAACATTGTTCTTAGAAGCGGCTGAACTGCTCTAGCTGAAACTTTCCAGAATAATTCAGCCTGAAACAGACACCCAACATAGGAAATCTCAGACCAAGCAGTTAAAAGTTTTGCAAAGTTATAAGCAACTGAAAACAGCATATTTTAATAGGAAATGTTGGACAACCTTATATATAGGCAGTAATACCAGCTCTACCCATTGTCATAGCAGAGGATCTCATGTGTTCCATAGTTGTCCAGTAGATATTACTGAAGAGAGATCTCTAACACACTTCAGTGATCCTTTATCTCATGTATTTTCATAAAGTTTTTTTTCCTAAATCTCTGTTTGAGACCACTTGTGTGCTGAGTAGAGTACAGTAACTCCTCACTTAAAGTCATCTCAGTTAATGTTGTTTCGTTGTTATGTTGCTGATAATTAGGGAACATGCTCGTTTAAAGTTGTGCAATGCTCCCTTCTAATGTCGTTCGGCAGCCGCCTGCTTTGTCCACTGCTTGCAGGAAGAGCAGCCCATTGCAGCGAGCTGGTGAGGGCTTTTAACCAGGGTGGACCGGGGCAGGGCGGACCCCCTATCAGCTCCCCGCTCCCCTAAGTTCCCTGTGCAGCAGCCCCCCAGCAGGCTATCAAGGCAATTCAGCTGTCCCTCCCCCCACTGCCATGTGCTGCTCCTGCCCTCTGCCTTGGAGCTGCTCCCAGAGACTCCTGCTTGCTGTACGGGGGGCAGGGGAGAGTTCTAATGTCAGGGTGTCCCCTTCCCTCCTGCTCCTGCACCCCGCTTACCCCTTCTCCATATAGAGCAGGGAGGGGACATGGATGGAGAGAGACAGAGAGAGCTTGGGGCAGCAGCTGTTGTCTCAACTTCCTGATCCACTTAAAAAGACAATGCACTGGGTGGGTTAGCTTACTTAAAGGGCCAGTGTGCATCTCTCTCTCTCCCACACACAAGGTGTGTGTCTGTCTCTGTCTGATATGCTGTCTCCCCTCCCTCGTGTTCGTGCTGCCTTGTGTGAGAGGCTACATTAATAACAATGTGTTAACCCTTGAGGGCTCAGCCGAGTGCTAGTTCATCATTTAGCAGCAAGGCATTCCCTGGGAAATATCCCTCCCTCTTCCACCTTCTAACTTCACCATTTCAACCAAGCTTCACAATCATCATAACTGTGAACAGTATTAACTTGTTTGTTTAAAACATATACTGTTTGTATATCTATATAATATATAGTTTTTTGTCTGGTGAAAAAATTTCCCTGGAACCTAACCCTCCCTATTTTCATTAATTCTTATGGGGAAATTGGATTAGCTTAACATTGTTTCGCTTAAATTCGCATTTTTCAGGAACATAACTACAATGTTAAGCGAGAAGTTACTGTATATAAATTAGAAACTGAATATTTTGATTTTGAATCGCTGCTGGTTAAAGGCTTGTAGAGATTAAACTATATATATACTTTGAGTTAATCAACTTCTATGAGTATTTAAAATCTTAAAATAAGCAGGTGAGCTGCTCTGGTTACAATATCTCACTGTTCAGTGTCCTAAATCATAGCTTAGAAGATATTCTCTCAATTATATTATTTATTAGAGTTGGTTGAAATTTTTCAAAATTTTAAATCTCAAAGAAGGGGAAAATTTTAAAACAAAAATGTAACCCCACTCCTTTGATCAGTTGTATTACTTACATATTTGGGGGTTTATCAGAGAAAGTGTACTTCTGATCTACATTTGTATGCCAGACAGTATAGCATGGAAGAGAATGATGGCGTCAGAGGTGTCCTAAAGCACTTCTTTTCCTCTTGTCATTGTAGATCAATTTTGTTTCCAGTGTGGCTAAACTTATTTTAGTGTAGAAATGGCTGGATTCACTTTCAGAACACTATTATTGCCAAAATCCAGGCTTGCTCGGCAGGAATCAAAGACCACCCACTCTTACTTTTCTTAGGTTGTCTTTGTAACAATTTGATCTTTTGGAATAGCTTCCCTGGTATGGACAGATGATGTAAGTACTCTATCTAGCATTTAAGCTACTAGAGTGAGTAGCCTCAGAAATCCGCAGGTTCAATTTAATGATCTTGTCAGGCGTTCATGTTCTGTAATTTTTTTATTCTTCTGATTTAACATTTATTGTGACTCTGCCCTATTTAACTGCTTCTGAAACACTACTTTGTTACTGAAAACCTTGCATATGAGGATCCTAATGCTCTTTACAAAGCTGTCTGGCTGATATCATCCCCATTTTGCAGCTGGAGCAACTGAGGCATAAAGATGACTTGCTTTCACTCTATCCTAAACTAGTTTTCTAGATTTTGGAGAACAATGTGCCTGTTTCATTCTATTAGTTATTTTGTATAGCTGTAAAAGAAAAGATTCATGAAAATACTGTAAATAACAAGACGATGGCCTTGCCTCAGTGTTCTTTGCTCCATAATAAAAAGATGTGTTTCTACTTAGAAGTAAGTTTTAAACAAAACAAGATCTGGTTTAATAGTTTCTTTTGTATGGCATCTCTACCAGTATATTAATTTGCTGGTCCGTGTAATAATGTATATTTGTATGATGCAGTTCAATTTCTACAATGCTGATATTATTGTTTTGGGTTTACTCTTCAGGTGCTGTCTCTCTCTGAAGTACTCTGGCCATGCATACTGTTCCTAATTCTGGCTGCAATTCGCATCCAGCAACCTTCAAAACACAAGGAAAACTGTATGTTTCATGTTTACTCTTCATGTTTTGCACATCTGTAGACTATATTCTAAAGAGGGCTTCATAATAAGGAAATATCAGTAGGTTAAACCATGAGGGCCTGAATCAAAGCCCATTGACTTCATTGGGATTTGGATCAGGTCCTAAATTAGTTTTGTCTTTTGTGTCCTATAACATTATAATATTGAGTCCCCCTGCAATCTATAGTTCTTTCTGCTTCACCCTTTTCAAGCATTATCTTACCTAAAACAGTGTGGTAGATGTTACTGTGCTATGTTTTATTTAGTTGCTGCAGTTCTATAGGATTGGGACATGGTCTGTATTTTATAACCTGTCTGGAAATGGCATCTTGGGTTCAACCCACACATTCTCAACTTCCTAGAAGAGTGATGTAGTACAATGTCTTTTAAAACAAGGACTAGAACAGGGATTGGCAACCTTTGGCACGCGGCCCATCTGGGAAATCTGCTGGTGGGCTGGGATGGTTTGTTTACCTGCAGCATCCGCAGGTTCGGCCGATCGCAGCTCCCACTGGCTGCGGTTTGCAGTTCCAGGCCAATGGGGGCTGCGGGAAGCAGCACAGGCCGAATGTGCTGGCCGCCTTTCCTGCAGCCTCCGTTGGCCTGGAGTGTCGAACAGCGGCCAGTAGGAGCCGCGATTGGCCGAACCTGCGGACACTGCAGGTAAACAAACCGTCCCAGCCCGCCAGCAGATTTCCCTGATGGGCCACATGCCAAAGGTTGCTGATCCTTTGAATAGAAGATACAACAAAAGAAACAATGAAAATCAGTCACACCTTTGTAAATGATCCTGTATTTAAGACTGGCGTGTAAAACCTACTTCCTTGTAAAAGGCTTATGAGACCTGAAACCATGGATCTCTTTCTTTATGCTTGTTTATTAATTAATCACACACAGCTATGAGCTATATAAAAAACCTTTAGATTTAGTGGCGTTAATTAAGCCTGGTGTCAGAAGCAGTACTCCAAATGCTGCATCATGACGTGTCTGGCCTCTTGGTATTTATCTAGTGTCAGTATAACACCCATTCTCTCTGTCTAATTCAGGGGTAGGCAACCTTTCAGAAGCGGTGAGCTGAGTCTTCATTTATTCACTCTGATGTAAGGTTTCGCGTGCCAGTAAGACATTTTAACGTTTTTAGAAGGTCTCTTTCTATAAGTCTATAATATAGAACTAAACTATTGTTGTATGTAAAGTAAATAAGGGTTTTAAAATGTTTAAGAAGCTTCATTTAAAATTAAATTAAAATGCAGAGCCCCCCGGACCGGTGGCCAGGATACGGGCAGTGTGAGTGCCACTGAAAATCAGCTCACGTGCCGCCTTCGGCACACGTGTCATAGGTTGCCTATGGTCTAATTCATCATTCTGTTGAATGGAACATACTCCTATACATTAGAATAGTGACTTTTACCAGTAACTTTGTTGTCACAATTCTCCAAATAGAAACTGATACTGTTAGTAATGCTTCATTCTTGGGAGATGACTGAGACTCATGGTGCATGTTCAATCAGTTTTAACTTTGATAGCTGCATTTATAATTTGATAACGTACATTCACAGAATGACATTAACCCTGAAGGATTTCAGTGTGAGGCAGTGTATATACAAAGATCATTCATTCATGAAGTTCTTACATGTCTCTAAAGAAACTAGCACGCAGTTCTATTAATAAGGAGATAGGAAGTGAAGAATATCTTCTCCAAACTATGGGGGCATTTAAGAAAACTGAACATAATTACATAAATTGGCATGTTGACATGTTGCTGGGACAATTTTGTGAAAAGTGGCTTGGGATCTTATAATGCCCATGAACAGGAAGGGTCTTCTTGGTCCTACACCTCCTCTGCTTTTCTTGTGAGAACTGATATGTTTGTATGTATAAAAGAGAACACAACTATTTTTTTGGGGAAGAGATCTTTGTGAACCAAATTTTGCTGTCAGTTACACTTTTGGAAATCAATGGTAATGCCCCACTGAATTCAACAGAGTAACTGAATTTTCACTAGCGTAGCTGAGGGCAGAATTTAGTTGTGCTGTCTACAGAGTATGGTCCCTATTCTGCAAGCTACTTTGATAAGTAGGATCAGGGCCAATATTACAGTCTCAGTAAAAATTAGAAACTGTCAAACTTATTTAAGATGGGTGGTTTTTAAAATGGTGTTGGTCATACAGAACTAGAACCAGCATTTTTATGAAGCAGGCTAATACTCTTTCTGGGGAGTTATGCAGGGGTGTCTCTATGTTGCTTAACTGGTAGTGCAATTTCTGGTGATATATGTCTCAGAAATAATGATATTTCATTTCCATCAAAACTAGCTTGGTTTTTTTCAGGTACTATGGAATCATTGAATACACAGTTTCTCCAGTTCTTCCACTTCTGTTGTGAACATTCAATATAAGTGTTATGTCCAGGCCTAATTCAACTTGGGTAACTCGTTGTCGCTATTTCTCCAGCAATTTCAATTTCATGAAATACTCTCCATTTCCTGCCCAAAGGTTCCTATATAGCTGTGGCTGCCAAACTGGGGGCTTACATGGGAGGAATTGACAGGTTTCTCAGTTATTCACTAGAGTCTTGGCTGTATTTAAAAACAAACAAACGAAGAAAAAACACCCTTCAAAATGTGAACCAAAGTGTAACTAGTGCAGCAGTGTCTGCATGAGTTTGCAGGAAGTCTGAAACAATAGCTCTGAAGTGCAAACTGCCCCATTCATTTCAATGAGTGGTAGTTCAAATGCCAGTGATGATACATTAAATGTCAACATTGTTAATTATTTCACTGCTCATTAAATCATGGAAGGAAGGAAAGGACATATTTTATTAGGAAGACTTGCACAGTCTACTCTAAATGGCCGGTCATTTTGGGTAGGCCAAAAACAAACACACAGTGATGTTGCAAATGAGTGACTGGTTTCATTTTCCTAAAGGGGAGCTCAGCTTTCAAAAGTTTGGATAACACTGTTGTACAGTGTTGCTCTGTGCTGTTAAACTGTTGTCATACTGAACTCCAACAGTGCCTACGTTTCAATGCTGGGTGAATCATTTATAAATGGAATGCATGGTGGTGCAGTAAAAAGGTTTTATCAAGAGATTGCGCTAGCTGCATTTCTCACAAAGTGTTGTGGTAGGTAGAGCTGTGTGGAGAAAGATCATTCCATTTCATGGATGATTTTGATATTTCAAAATTCTGTTTTATTCCAATTAGGAACAAAACCCACCATTAAAAAAAAAAATTCTGAGAAAGGAAATGGAGTTCTGGCTCCAGGCAGGTCACTTGGCGGACTGCTCCACGGCCCTGGCCCTTGAAAGCCCTAGGTTCCCACATGACTGGCTTCCCCACAGCCATGGACCCTCAAACACCTGGGGTCCCTAGCCCTGGGGAAGTCTGCATGGCAGGCTACCCTGGAGCCACAGACCTTGGAAGGCTCGACTGCTGAGGACCTGAGCAGATGAGCTGGCAGGAAATCAGGCAAGGTTTCCTCCAGAACACCAGTGAAATTAGCCTGTCTTCACAAAAGGTTCTGTGTTTCAATGTAATTTTTCCAACGAGTTTTAGGGGTGGGGGAGCAATATTTCTACTAAAGCTTTATAGCCTTAGTCTCACTGATGTAATTTTGTCTGCTGTTGCTTTTTAGGTTATTTAGAAGCCCGAGATTTGCCAAGTCGGGGCCTTTATCCTTTTGTTCAGAGTCTCTTCTGTAATGTTGGCTCAAGGTGCAAGAACAGCAGCTACACGTCTCAGAAACAACACAGTTTCCGGTAATATGCACCAATTTATCAGTATTTCTGACTAATGGGTCTTTTCCCATAAGAAGGATCATTATTGTCTAGTAGCTAGGAGTTGCAGGAATTTGATTACTGTGGGCTAGATTGCTTCCCCCAGAGTGCTGTGTGAGGAGGGGCAGGGCTCCTTCTGACCTCTCCTTACATTTTTCAGGGTGATTTTGCTCTCCAGAGATAGCAAGGACCTAGCAGTTGCTTCTCACAGAGGCTGCTATTTTGATCTGTCTAAAAAAGTCAGGGGAGAAGGTGGGGAGACTTCTTGTGCTCTCCCCAGCCCCCCACGCTCTCACACAAGACAGATAATTTACCCTTGTTAGAAGTTCTGTCAATACATGATGTGGGGCTGTGCATAGAAGACAATACTATATTTTCACATTTGTGTTTTGGATAGTTTGGGAGCGTCTGAGGTTTCCCAGCTATGGGGTGCAGAGGGAAGAGAGCGGGAATCAAGGACAGCATCTTGAGGGACAAGAACAGAGAGCTGAAGAAGGAAATAGGAAGAGCTAAAGAAGTGGTCAGACAGATAAGAAGAAAATCAATAGAGGGCAAAGTCAAACACAGGAGAGAAAACCCAAAAGTACACTTAGATTTTAAACTCTTTAGGGCTTTTTTTGTTCTGTGTTTGAACAGCACCCTAGCACGATGGGGTCCTGGTCCAGTGGTAAGGCTCCTAGGTACTATTGCAATACAAATAAATAATAATAAGTCATAAACAGCCACAAAAGAACTGAACTTAAAAAGCTTTCCTGTTTGGTAATAGCTCAACATAGTAGCAAACATGTAAATCATTAATTTACTTTAACATACTGCCACAGACTGAAAAGTATGCATGTAAGTGAGCAAGGAGCTCTCTAGATGATGGGCATAGCTGCAAATAGCCTTTTTTCAGAGTTATATTCAGGGCAAACTGGATAACCAGGTCACTCAGCCAGAACACAGTGATTGGCTGTGAATATATATATATATATATATATATATATATATATATAAA